>NW_006408674.1:7611781-7614343 GCF_000296735.1 Chrysochloris asiatica | reverse complement strand
GCCATGGTGTCAGTTCAGACTCCTAGCAACCCTGTACAGGGTTTCCAAGGCTGTAAATCATTAAGGGAGCAGAAAGCCTCATCTTTCTCCCGGGGAGCGACTGGTAGAGTTGAACTACTGACCTTGCGGTTAGCATCCCAGCTCATAATCAATAGATTTTAGCCAAAATTACCTTTTACAAGTCATTGTATCTATAGCATCTAAGTGATCTTTTTAAAGCTTTTATCACATTTTATAATGTGTACCTAAAACCCTCCACTTAGAGCTTTTATGTATTCTCCAACATCAAGCTCATATTATTTCTCCTCTTGCTGTTTTTAGCTATCGTAGCCTTAGCACACTCCCCTTAAATATATCAACTACGCATCTCACTCCCTCACCCACTGTTTGCTTGTAAAGCACTCACTTAAACCAGTCTACACAGTTAGTTTCTTATTACTTCCTCAGAAAGAGGCCCTCCCTCAAAGGTACCAGGGTATAACAAAAAGTATTGCTACTAGGGGTCCAGTTCATACATGCATGGGTTTACTCCAAAAAAAATCTGCAATCAGTGGTAACTGCAGACAAGTTCTCTCATTAATACACCTGTCTTATTCTCATTATGGTATCGTCAAAAAACCCACAAAAAGCTGTCCATTGAAATAGTGGCTTCCAAGGGGATATGCTGGACAGAGAGGCCAGCTCAGTTGGTTATGGTGACTGTTTTAGAATTCCCAAGAGGTTTACCTGAAGGGCACAGTACAATTATCATGGAAGTTTATTCCGAGCAAATGTTAACAAAATAAACTGCAATGGTGAGGAAAAACATCAATAAAGTTGTGCCAAGAAAATTTTTTCTATCATTACAAAGCACCTGCTCACTCATGAAGGTAGCAAGGGCTGTTCTATGAGAATTTCATTGGGAAACCATTCCCTATCCACGCTACAGCTGATATTGCCCCTTCAGAGTTCTTTTTGATCTGACTATTCAAAGAACATTTCACAGACACACGATTTGAGTCCTTCAAGGATGCCAACATTGCCATTTAGACATGGTATAAAGCAGAATGCAGAATTCTTTGAGGGAAGAGTTAGAAAATGGGAACAATGTCTTCAGAAGGGTACAGACCTTCAATGTCATAAAACAAAAAGTGTACGACTTGTTGAATGGAAAATCTATTTTGCTCTATAAACTTACATCCAAACCACAATTTAAAAAAATCAATGAAAAACAAGTCCCATAAAGCTACTTTACTCTGTCATATAGTGTCACTATGAGTTGAAATCAAATTGATAGCACCTCACAACAAGGAGGTTTGGTGTGGCACTACAGGATAAGTACTGGACTGCTAACTGCAAGATCAGCAGTTCAAACCCACCACCCGCTCCTCAGAAACTCCCTATATACAGGGTTGCTGTGAGTGAGAACAAACTCAATTATCACTTAACAATAAGAACAACATAGTGGTTAAGGAATACCAGCCCTTCAATCAGAGAGATTTACATCCTGACTCATAGTAAGATGATAATGAATGCTTCTCTTAATTTCTTGGAGCCCCACTTTCCTCCTCTGTAAAATAGGTGTAAATGTGAAAACACAATAGGAATGTTGTGAAGATTATATAATTCTTATAAAATGTTTAAAGTTTTTGTTCGTAAGTGCCATCGAATCAGTTCTAATTCATAGTGACCCTGTATAGGGTTTCCGAGAAGCAGCTGGTGAACTACAACCACCAACCTTATGGGTCAAACTGACCTTTGTGGTTCAGTGCATCATTCCACAGCAACATAGTAGGACTCCAAAATGTTAATAAGGGAACAATAGAACTTAACACTGACAAAAAAGAAATGTGTAGAACTAGATGGAGGATCTGTTGAAAACCAAGTTTCCCATTTTGAGTTTTGTTTATTAGTTCTTATGGTTTTGTAGCAATACTTTTTTTACTTACTCTTGTATGTGGGAAAACAATTTATGTAACTATAAATTTTCCACCTTAAGTACTCCCTAGCATACCCTTTTGCTGAGCTTTCTTCCTATTGGTGGTAGTGGTGGCAGTGTGCTGTGACTCAGTTTTAACTCATAGCTACCCTGCAGAAAGTTTCCAAAGCCCTAAATCTTTACAGAACCCCCCTCTAACACTAAAACTCAAATGGAACACATGAGCAGGCAAGCAAACTTGCTGACAACCACACTGGTCTACTGGTGAGTGGAAGAGGTAGAAAGGCAGCAATGAAAAACTGGGCTGAGTTCAACCACATTCCATAGACTCCTACTGACCTGGAGATGAGAAAGA
Source organism: Chrysochloris asiatica (assembly GCF_000296735.1). NCBI lineage: Eukaryota > Metazoa > Chordata > Mammalia > Afrosoricida > Chrysochloridae > Chrysochloris > Chrysochloris asiatica. Next base: position 7,612,070 of record NW_006408674.1, on the reverse strand, counting down.
GAAGAGGAAGGATTGGTTGGTCTGAAGTATGGTGAGACCCATGGACAGCTGAGCCTATGGACAAGGACATAACCATGGAGAACTAGAGCTGAAGTGAAGCATGCAGCTGATATGAAGTGAGAGGGGTTGCACTAGATCACCCAAAGTTGCAGATAGTACCCATTTGACCTAGCCTTGATGGTCTGATCAGAACTCGACTAGAGGAAGATCAAAAAGAAAACGATTTTTGATAAAGGAAACGAGGGTAAATTGCTAAAATCTGATGAACTTGACCTATACATATGGAGGT
>NW_006408674.1:7607906-7609151 GCF_000296735.1 Chrysochloris asiatica | reverse complement strand
TGCATCATTCAATAATTTTCCCAGAGAATCTTTCAATAATGAAAGTCGAGGCTTGAATTTTTTCTTCAGTTCCCCCAGCTTGAGAAATGCTGTGTTCTTCCTTTTTGGTTTTCTAATTCCAAACCTTTGCATATTTTATTATAATATTTGTTTGGTTTTATCTTCTCGAGCACAATTTGAGATATTATTTGTTCCTACTCCCCTGCCTATTTTCTGTGGTTATATATAGTTCACAGCTCCTTGATGAGAGAATACATTTTGAGCTATGCATGACTGTATTCATAACACCTAGAACACTGTATTATATATGCTGACTAAAATAACTGTCCTTTCTAGATCTTTTGCCCATGTTTTGCAGGGTTATTAAGCTTCATTAATTAGTAAGAACACTCTGAAATTTAAGAAATTAACTTTCTATTATGAATCATTATTTTTTTTCCATCCTTGATCATGTCTTTTTAGCTTTCTTTACAGATTCTTTTTCCATAATAAAATTTAATGTTTAGATACTTACACATCAATCTTTCAACAAGTTTACTGAGAAATTATTTACATATTTGCCCATTTAACAAGTACAACTCAGTGGTTGTTTTGTGTATCCATAGAGTTGTACAACCATTAACAAACCATTTTAGAACATTTCATAACCCCACAAGGAAATTTTGTGCCTCTTAGTAATCACTCTCAATTTCTTTCAACCTCCCCCTTTTTAGTAAGTGCCATCAAGTCAGTTATGACTCATAGTGACTCTGTATAGGGTTTCCAAAAAGTGACTGGTGGGTCTCAACTGTTGATCTTGTGGTTAACAGTCCAGTGCTTATCCAATAGCACCATGTTGTTATTGTTGTTGTTTGCCGTGGAGTCGATTCCGACTCATAGTGACCCCGTAGTACAAGGTTTCCGAGGCTGTAAATCTTTATGGGAGCAGAAAGCCTCATCTTCTCCCACAGAACAGCTGGTAGTTTTGAACTGCTGACCGTGAGGTTCGCAGCCCGATTCGTAACCACTACTCTACCAGAGCTCCTTTATCAGGACCCAATTCCTAGGCAATCACTATTCTCCTTTATTTCTATTGCTGTTGGTATGCCATGGGGTCGGTACTAACTCATAGTGACCCTATGTACAATATAACAAAACACTGCCCAGTCCTGGGCCAACCTCACAACTGCTGCCACACGTGAACCCACTGATGCTGCCACTTTGCTAATCCATCTCGTTGGAGGTCTTCCTCTTTTTCTCTGACCC
>NW_006408674.1:7569992-7606431 GCF_000296735.1 Chrysochloris asiatica | reverse complement strand
CAGCAGAACAAAACAATGTCCAATCCTGGGCCAACCTCACTACTGCCGCCACACTTGACGCCATCAATGATGTCACCTGGCTGATCCATCTCGTTGGGGGTCTTCCTCTTTTTCTCTGACCCTCACCTTACCCAGCATGACATCCTTCTCCAGTGACTGTTCTCTCCGGACAATGTGTCCAATTGTAGTAGGTTACTCTTTTTTTTCTTTTCTTCCTCTATCATGTTCTGATCATCCAGCCATTGATGACAAGTCAAATGGATACTATCTGCAAGTGTGGGTGTTCTTGTGCATCTCCCTCATTTCATATCAGCTGGATGCTTCCCACTCCACTTTAGTCCCCTGGAGCCATGTCTCTGCCCCTGGGCCCCAGGTCTCATCATACTGCTGGTTAACCAGGTCTCAATCCGGGTTAACATGAGTCTATTGAATGTAGTCGAAATTAGATTACAACTTCATTACTGGTTTTCCCCCAATTCCCCTTATCAGTGACCAACGTGGTCAGCAACAGGACTACATGCCTGCTCCAGTAGTCCACTTAAGTTTCAGTCTTGGAAGGGGTTTGATTTGCTCTCAACATTTTAAAAAGGTCTTTTACAGCAGATTTGCCAAATGCAATACATCCTGTGATTTCTTGACTGCTACTTCCATGAGTGTTGATGGCTGATCCCAGAAGAATGAAGTCCTTGACAACTTCAATCTTTTCTCCATTGATAAGAATATTGTTTATTGGTCTAGTGGTGAGGATTTTTGTTTTCTTTACATTGAGATGCAATCCATACCTAAGGCTGTGGTCTTTGATCTTCACCAGTCAGTATTTTAAGTCCTCTTCACTTTCAGCAAGCAGTATCACAGATTTGATCTGCATATCACAGATTGTTAATGAGTCTTCCTCCAATCCTGATGCCATGTTTTTCTTCATAGAACCCAGCTTCTCGAATTATTTGCTCAGTATACAGGTTGAGTAAGTATAGTTGAAGACTACAACCCTGTTGCACACCTTTCTTAATTTTAAACCATACAGTGTTCCCATGTTCAGTTCGAACTGCCTCTTGGTTCACATGAGGATTCCTCATGAGCACAATTAAGTGTACCGGAATACTCATATTTCACAATATTGTCCATAGCTTGTCATGATCCACACCATCAAAGGCCTTTGCATAGTCAATAAGCACAGATAAACATCTTTCTGGTTGGTATTCTCTGCTTTTAGCCAAGATCCAATGAAAATCAATAATGATTTCTCTCATTTCACGGCCTCTTCTGAACCCAGCTTAAACCTCTAGAAATTCTGTTAATGTATGCTTGCAGTGACTTCTGTATTACCTTTAATACAACTTTACATGCATGGGATATCAAAGATACTGTCTGATGATTTCCTCATTCTGTTAGGTCACCTCTCTTTGGAATGGGCACAATAAGAAATCTCTTTCAATCAGTTAGCCAAACAGTTGTCTTCCAAATTTCTTGGCATAGAAGAGTGAGTACTTCCAGTGCTGCCTCACTTTCTTGAAAGATTTCAATTTTTATTCCATCAATTCCAGATGCCTTGGTTCTTTGCCAATTCCTTCAATGCACCTTGGACTTCTTCCTTCAGTATCACTGGCTCTTGATCATATGCTACCTCTTGAAATGGTTGAAAATAAACCATTTTCTATTGGTACAGTGACTCTGTGTATTGCTTCCAGTTTCTTTTGATCCTTTCTGCATCATTCAAAAATTTGCCTTCAATAACCAAAGTCGATGCTTGAATTATTTACTTCAGTTCCCACAGCTTGAGAAATGCTGACCATGCTCTTCCCTTTTGGTTTTCTGATTCCAGATCTTTGCACATTTTGTTGTAATATCTGGCTTTATCTTCTCGAGCTGACCTTTGAAATTTTCTGCTCAGCTCTTGTACCCCGGTCATTTCTTTCATTTGCTTTATAGCATCTCTACGCTGGAAAGCAAGTTTCAGTGTCTCTTCTGACATTCATTTTGATCTTTTCTTTCTTGTCTTAACGATTTTTTGCTTTCTTCCTGTAGCATGTTCTTGATGTTATCCCACAACTCTTCTGGTTTTTGGTCTTAAGTGTTTATCAAAACTGTTCTTCAGATGATCTCTAAATTCAGGTGGGATATATATAAAGTCATATTTTGGCTCTCTTGGACTGTTTTCATTTTCTTCAGCTTCAGTCTGAATTTGCATATGAGCAATTGATGGTCTGTTCCACAATCTGCCCCTTGGCCTTGTTTTGGCTGGTGATATGGAGCTTTTCACTGTCTCTTTCCACAGATGTAGTCAATTTGATTTCTGTGTATTCCATCTGGTGAGGTCTATATGTATAGTCATCTCTTATGCTGTCTAACGAAGGTATCTGAAATGAACAAATCATTGATTTTGCAGAATTCTATCATGCAATCTCCAGCATCATTTCTATCACCAAGGCCAAATTTTCCTACCACTGATCCTTCCTCTTTGTTTCCAACCTTTGCATTCCAATCACCAGTAATGATTGATACATCTTGATTGCATGTTTGATCATTTCAGACTGAAGAAGTTGGTAGAATTCTTCTATTTCATCCTCATTGGCTTTAGTGATTGGTGCGTAAATTTGAATAATAGTGGTAGTAACTGGTCTTCCCTGTAGGCGCATGGATATTATCCTATCAGACAGCATTGTACCTTATGACTGATCTGGATATGTTCTTTTTGACAATGAATGCAACACCATTCTTCTTTAATCTGTCAATACCAGCATAGTAAACCATGTGGTTGTCAGATTCAAATTGGCCAATACCAGTCCATTTCAGCTCACTAATGCCTAAGATAATGATATTTATGCATTCTTTTTTTTTGACAATTTCCAGATTCCTAGATTCATACTTCGTATATTCCATATTTCGATTAATGGACGTTTACAGCTATTTCTCTTCATTTTGAGTTGTGCCCCATTAGCCAATGAAGGCCCCAAGGGCTTTACTCCCACAGGCTTTACTCCATTGGTGTCAACACAGTAAACTCTACTTTGAGGAGGGAGCTCTTTCCCAGTCACATTTTGAGTGCCTTCCAACATGAAGGGCTTATTTTCCAGCACTGTATGTGACAGTGACTCAATATTCAGAAGCAGTTAGTCTCTCCTTCATCCTAGGTTGTCTTCATCTGGAAGCTCATCTGAAACCCCTCCACCATGGGTGACCCTATTTAAAATACCCATGGCACAGCTTCCAGAATCATAGCAACTCACAAGCCACCACAGTACAAAAAACTGACAAACAAGTAGTGGTCTATTGTTGTTAGGTGCCCTCGCGTCATTTTAAAAGATTAGCGACCTTAAACAATATAATGAAACCCTGTTTGGTCTCTTTCATCCCTCACACTGCTATATTGAGCCTCATATCACATTGTTGCGGCCTCTGTGTCAATCTATCTCCTTAAAGTTTTTTTTTGTTTTGTTTTGCTGACCCCTCTAACTTTACTAAGCATGATGTCTTCCCTCTCTATGGATTGGTCTCTCCTGAGAAGTTCACAGGATGAGACAAAGACTTGCCATCCTTGTTTCTAAGGAGCATTCCAGCTACTGGTTTTTAAAGACAGATTTGTTCATTCTTCTGGCAGCATGTGGTATATCTAATATTTTTCACCAAGACCTTAATTCAAATGCATTAATTCTTCTTTGGTCATCCTTATCCATTGTCCAACTTTTATATGCATCTGAAGTGACTGAAAATACCATGATTTGGGTCAAGAGTATCTTAGTCCTCAAACTGATACCTTAATATTTTAAAAAAGTCTTTTGTAGATGTTCCCAATTTAACACATCATTTGATTTCTTGACTGTTGCTTCCCTGGGCATTGACTGTAAATCCAAATAAAATTAAATCCTTGATAATTTCAATACTTTCTTCACTTATCATAATGTTGTTTATTGGTTCAGCTGTGAAGATTTTTGGCTTTCTTTATACTGAGTTGTAATCCACACATAAGCTTGTATTCTTTTATCTTCATCAATAGTGTTTCAAGTCCTCTTCACTTTCAGCAAATTAGGTTGTGCCATCTGTATATCTCAGGTTTATGACGCTTTCTCCACTCCTGATCCCCATGTTTTTATTCATCTAATCTAGCTTCTCAGATTTTTTGCTCAGCACATAGACTGAATACATATAATTAAAGAGTACTACCCTGAAGCACAAGGAGCTAGGGTAGCATAGTGGTTACAAATTGGGCTGCAAACCTCACAGTCAGCAGTTCGAAACTACCAGCTGCTCCACGGGAGAAAGATGAGGCTTTCTGCTCCCATAAAGATTTATAACCTCGGAAACCCTGTACAGGAATGCTATGAGTCGGAACCGACTCCACGGCACATAACAACAACCCTGAAGCACGTCTCTCCTGATTTTAAATACTGTAATATCCCTGAGTTCTGTTCCAAAAACTGCTTCTTGATCAGTTCTACATGAAGACAATTAAGTATTCTGTAATAACCATTCTTTGCAATGTAATTCAGTTTATGATGATGGACAAAGTTGAATGCCTTTGCATAGTCAATAATAATTTTTTTAAAAATAAACATATTTCTGGTATTCTCTGCTTTCAGCAATATCCATTTGACCTCAGCAATGCTATCTATCATTCCACATCCTCTTCTGAATCCAGCTTGAATTTCTGGCAGTTCCCTGTTGATGTATTAAATTTTACTTGCATGTGATATTAATGATATCATTAGATAATTTCTGTATTCCATAGGGTCACCTTTCTTTGAAATGGGCAAAAATATGAATCTCTTCCAGTTAACTGATCAAGTAGTGTGTTCCAGATTTCTTGACGAAGACAAGAAGCAAGCGTCCCCCTCCTCCCTGCCTGGAGTCTTGTTTTTTACCTTAAGAGCAGCTTGGACTTCTTCAATATCATAATTTCTTGATCATAAACTACCTCCTGAAATGATTCAAAGTCGACCAATTATTTTTACTTTTATTACATGTTTTAATGTGAATTATGTGATAGTTTACATGGGAGAACATTAGCTTTACATTCATCCTGTCGTATATCATTCCACTGCCATGGTTACAATCCCCTCCATGCATCATCAACCAACCAAAGGGCATATCCCGCAAGCTTGCCCTCCCAACCCCACCCCCAATCCTCAGCACACAGCCCCTCTCCCTTTCTGGGTCTAGAGTCCATAGCTGCTCCATCTCTCAACATTCTCTCTGCCTCCATCTCTGGCGTCACTGTTTCTCTGGGTAGTGTACCCCAATTCGCTCTTCTCCCTTGATGGTCCCAGGGACCTCCGCTCCTGGACTGCAAAGTCAATCACCCTCTCCTTCTGCTACAAAACGTGTATCTTTACATTTTCAACCCTCACAATCCATCCTGATAGCAATTACTCACTGTTGTACCACAGGGGTGCTATCCCCATCTCCTTTCATCAGCCTGCCTAGACAGATTGGATTCTACTCAGTGGAGATTCTACCTTTTTCTGTGCCCTCTGGATCTAGGCTCCTTCTTGAAAGCTTATAAGCCAGTCACTTCTTGCCTTTGTAACTCCCCCATTTTGGGTAGCCAATGTCCAAGTTGCCCATCCCTGTATATCCTGTGTATCTAAGGGGTGGGAATTATCCTGGCTGTAAAGATTTGTTCCCTCTTTTAAGCTACTGCATCCATAGGTGTAGGTCAAGTTCATCAAATTGTATCAGATTACTCTTATTTTTTTTCCTTTTATTTCTTCTTCTAGTTGAGTTCTGATCATCCAGCTGTTGAAGCCAAGTCAAGTGGGTATTATCTGCAAGTGTGGGTGTTGTTGTGCATATGCCCTCACTTCTTATCAGCTGGACGCTTCACTCTCCACTCTAATCCTCTGTGGCTATGTCACTGACTCTGGGCCCAGGTGTCCCCAGGTCTTGCCATACTGCTGGCCAACCAGGTCTCCAGCCGGGTTCACAGGAGTCTGTTGAACATGGTAGGACTTAGCTCATAGCTTCATTGCTGTTTTTCCCTCACTTCCCTTTATCAGTGACCAATGTGGTCACCAGTCAGAGTGCATGTCTGCTCGTGTATTTCCACTGAGTCTTAGTCTTGGAAGGGGGTTTGCCCTGAGGGGACCCAACCACTTGCCTTGATGTCTCCTGGGCGAGCAAATTGCTTTTTCTTGTAGTAGTCAGACTGTCATTATTGTTTTGTATTTTTCCTGTCGGTCTTTCTTTCAAGAAATATCTTTTGTTCTTCTAGAGGCTCTAGGCTGGTCTGCTTGCCCTTTCAAGTAGAAATTTCCCACCTCAGAAGATTCTGGATGGGGTTCAGGATTCTACCTATGGTCTTATGCAATGCAGAGGCTCCACAGGAAGCCTCCTTCACTGGGCAAGTTATAGCCACATTTTAGGTATTCCAATCAGTTATAAGCAGAATACGGACTTACAAGCTCTCTGGTTATTCCTTTCTCTCCCAGTCAAGTGTCTATCTTATAATGTATGCAAGGGAAACCAAGATTCAAAAGACAGCCAAGCATCTTAACATTATTTTCCCTCTTTTACCCATTCCAATCATGTCTCAATCCCTGTTGTTCCAAGGTTGTGCTTACATCATTATTTACCTCTGTCCTATTTAGCCTGTGCAAACCTGCATAACTGTTCTCCCATCTGCCTCATTCTTCCTTTCCCCTCCCCCTTCTAGTGTACTACTACCACCCCCACCCCCCGCAGCACCCAAACTATTCTGTGTCTATTCCCTACCCTGTGCTCCACCTTCCCCTTCCTCCCCGTCACCCCATCACCCACATCCTGGTAACCAGCAAAGAATACCCCCCCCCTCCTTTTAATATGGGTTCTTTTTCTTAGTCTTTCACAATAGTGGTCTTATGCAGCATTTCTCCTTTTATGACTAATTTCACTCAACATAATGTCCTCAAGATTCATCCATGTTATGTGGTCGCTTACATCTTCCTTTGTCTCTCATACTTTGGATATATTGTCAGGAGGGGCCAGTCACTGGAGAAGGATATCATGTTTGGTAAGGTAGAGGGTCAGAGAAAAAGTGGAAGAACCCCAGCGAGATGGACTGGCCAAGTGGCAGCATCAAGGGCTCAAGCGTGGTAACAATAGTGAGGTTGGCCCAGGGTCGGGTAGTGTTTCACACTGCTGTGCATAAGGTCACCATGAGTTGGTACCGACTCGATGGCACCTAACAACAACACAGCTTCCTTGTTCTTCAAGGTAGCATAATAATCCATTGTGTGTATACACCACAATTTGTTTATCCATTCTTCAGTTGATGGGCACTTAGGCTGTCTCCATCTTTTTGCTATTGTAAACAGAGCTGCTATGAACATTGATGTGTATATATATATACTCGTGTTAGGGCTCATATTTCTTGAGGGTAAATACCAAGTAGAGGAATTCCTGGTTCACAAGGTAGTTCTATTCCCAACCTTCTGAGGAAGCGCTATATTGCTTTCCAGAGAGGTTGGACCATTTTGCAATCCCACCAACAGTGCAGGAGGGTTCCAGTCTCTCTACAGCCTCTCCAGCATTTATTGTCCTCTACTTTTTTGATCTGTGCTGTTATTGCTGGTATGAGATGATATCTCATTATTGTTTTGATTTGCATCTCTCGAATGACTAGTGATCGTGAGCATTTCTTCTTATGTTTGTTAGCTGCCTTGATCTCCTCCTTGGTGAAGTGTCTATTCATGTCGACCAATTCTTGATACAGAGATTCTGTATTCTTTTTATCTTCTTTTGATGCTTCTGGCTTCATTCAATGTTTTGCCCATTGTTGTAAAGTGTCACTGAGTCAGTTCTAATTCATAGCAACCCTGTATACAGTTTCGGAGGATCTGCTAGTGAGTTTGAACCTCTGACAATGTGGTTCAAACTGACCTTGTGGTCCAGTGCTTTACCCTACAGAGGCCACATCAAGACACCACAGAATTCATAAAATCCGTCACTATTGCAACCTGTGTTTGCATTTTTTTCTTCAGTTTCTTCCAACTTGAGTATTGCTGACTGTGCTGTTCCCTTTCAGTTTTCTTACTTCAGGTCTTTGATATTTTATTATAATAATTCACTTTGTCTTCTCAAACTGCCCATTGAAGTATTCTGTTCCACTTTTTATGTCATCATCTTTTCCACTTGCTTTAGCTTCTCTAAATTCAAGAGCAAAGTTTCAGAGTCTTCTAACTTCCATTTTGGTCTTTTCTTCTTACTGACCGTTTACTTTCATGTATGATGTTGTTGATGTCATCCCACAATCTCCTTTGATCTTTAGTCATTAGACATGTATCAGATCTATTCTTGAGATGCTCTCTAAGTCAGGTGGGATAAACTCAAAGTTATATTTTGGTTCTCACAGACTTGTTTTAATTTTCTTAGCTTCAACTTGAACCGGCATATGAGCGATTGAGTCCACTGTTGGCCTCAGATCTTGTTTTGACTGATGATATTGAGCTTCACCATTGTCTTTTTCCATAGATGTAGTCAATGTGATTTCTATTTATTCCCTCTGGTGCAGTCCCGGTTTATGTTGTTAAAATGAGTAAGTCTTGCAAAATTTTATCAAGCAATCTCCACATTGTTTCTTTCACCAATGCCAAAACTTTCAACTTGTTCGTTTCCAACTTTTGCATTCCAATCACTAGTAAATATCAGTGCTTCTTGATTGCATGTTTGATCAATTTCAGACTGCAGAAGTTGTTTTTTTTGTTGCTGTTGTTAGTTGCCATCGAGTCGGTACCAACTCATAGTGACCTTATACACAGCAGAACGAAACACTGCCAGATCCTGGGCCAACCTCACTACTGTTGCCACGCCTGAGTCCATCGATGCTGCCACTTGGCCAATCCATCTCATTGGGGGTCTTCCTCTTTTTCTCTAACCCTCCACCTTACCAAACATGATATCCTTCTCCAGCGACTGGTCCCTCCTGACAATATGTCTGAAGTATGAGAGATGAAGTTTGGCCATCTTGGCCTCTAAGGAGAACTCTGGTTGCACTGTAGATATCTTTACTTTCTTCACCATTGGCTTTAGTGGTTGGTATGTAAATTAGGCAGTCAATTCTGCTGCACAGGACCACTTTAAACTGCTCAAGAGCAAAGATGTCAGTTTGAGGACTAAGGTGCGCCTCACCGGTATTTTTAATAGCCTCATATGTTTGTGAAAGTTGGACAGTGAATAAAGAGTACCACAGAAAAATTGATGTATTTGAGTTATTGTGCTAGATAAGAATATTAAAAGTATAATGGACTACCGGAAGAACAGACAAATCTGTATTGAAAGAAGTACAGCCAGAATGCTTCTTAGAAGCCTGGGTGGCGACCCTTTGTCTCTCATACTTTGGACACATTATCAGGAGGGGCCAGTTCCTGGAGAAGGACATCATGACTGGTAAACTGGAGGGTGAGCAAAAAAAGGATGACTCCAACAAGATGGACTGGCCCAGTGGCAGCAGCAGTGAGCTCAAACATAATGACTGTGAGGATGGCGCAGGACTGGGCAGTGTTTTATTCTGCTGTATGTAAAGTCGCTATGAGGTAGAACTGACTCAAGGGCACCTAACAACAGCAATAATATAAATTTGACAGATAGTCATGTTAACTGTTCCTTTAGGTGTATGGCATAGTCAATAAAGCACAGGTAAACATCTTTCTGGTATTCTCTGCTTTCAGCCCAGATCCACTGGACATCAGCAATGATATCCCTCGTTAAACATCCTCTTCTGAATCTGGCTTGAACCTCTGAAAGTTCTCTGTCAATGTATGCTTGTAGCCATTTCTGTATTACCTTTAGTAAAACTTTACTCACATGGGATATCAAAGACTCCACGGCACATAATAACATCAAAAACAAAAAGAAGAAGGACAAAACTAGAAAGAGACTCAACACGGACACCGAAGACAAAATAACACAACCAACTTGACTTCATACACATATACTAAGCACTCAACCCAACAACAGCACAATATACATTCTTTTCCAGTGCACATGTAACAATCTCTGGAACAGACCATATTTTAGGCCACAAAGCAAACCTCAATAAATTTGAAAACATCAAAATACTATTAAGCATCTTTTTAGCTCACAATGCTATACAATCGAAATCAAGAAGATCAAGAGCAAAAAAATCAAGTACATGGAAATTAGCACCCTGCTTGAAAGATGCTAGATAGATAAAATAAATAAAAACTATATTTAAAAATTTCACTGAATCAAATAAGAACGAAAATCTTTAGGACACAGAAAAAGCCCTATTCAAAGGGCAATTTATAGCAACAGATGCCCAAATCCAAAAAGAAGAAAAAACCAAAATCAACACTTAACCCAACATCGCCAAAACTAGAAAAAGAACAGAAAAGTAAGTCTACTGCCACCAGAAGAAAAATAATAAAGGCTAAAATAGAAATAAATGAAATAGGAAAACAGAAAGCAATAGAAAGAACCAACAAAACAAGAAGTTGGTTCTTTGAAAGGATTCGTAAAATTGACAAACCACTGGCAAATCTAACAAAAGAAGGAGAAATACAAATAACATAGATAAGAAATTATATGTGACATCACAACAGAACCAACAGAAATAAAAAGGATAATAACAAAATACTATGAACTGTACACCAATGAATTTGAAAATCTAGAAGCAATGGACAAATTTCTAGAAATACATGACTTACCTAAACTAACAGATTGAAATAGAAAACTTGAACATGCCTGTTAACAATAAATTAATCAAGTCATTTAAAAACTCCCAACTAAATGAAGTTCAGGTCCAGATGGTTTCCCTGGTAAATTCTATCAAGCATTCTGATAACTGACACCAATTCTACTCAAACTATTCCATAATTTAGAAAAGCACGGAAAACTTCAGAATTCATTTTATGAAGCAAGCCTAACTCTGATACCAAAAGCAAGCAAAGACATCACTAAAAAGGAAAATTATAGACCAATATCCCTCATGAACACAGATGCAAAAAAATGCTCAAAAAAACCCTAGCAAATAGAAACAATATGTTAATAAATAATACATAATAATCAAGTGGGATTCATACCAGGTATGCAGGGATGGTTCAATATTATAAAAATAATCAACTCAATCGACCACATAAATAAAATAAGGGGGGGCAGCACATGATTACAAAATAGGCATTTGATAAAATCCAAGTCACTCCTGATAAAAACAATAGGTTCTGGAAGGGAAATTCCCCAATATAATTAAAGGCATATATACAAAGGAGTCCTGGTGTGGCACTGTGGGTTAATGCGCCAGACTGCAAAGACGTTTGAACTGCAAGGTCGGCGGTTTAAGCTCACCAGCTGCCCCTCAGAAATCCTTTAAGGGTCACTATGTGTCAGAACCGACTTGACGGCACTTCACAACACCATATAAAACCCAAAGCCAACACCACTCTCAATGGTGAGAAACTGAGCCATTCTCCTTGCAAAAAGGAACTAGACACGAATGCCATTCATCACCATTCCTAGTCAATAGTGTGCTGGAAGTCTTAGACAGAGCTGTAAGACAAGAAAGGGAAGTTAAAGGCATACGAATTGGCAAAGAAGAAGGAAAACTCTATTTGCAGACAATATGATCCTATACTTATAAAATCCCAAAGACTCAATAAGAAAATTATTAGAACTCATCCATAGATTTGGCAGCATCAGGGTACAAGAGCAACATAGAAAAATCAGTTAGATTCCTTTACTCTAATAAAGAGAACACTGAAAAGGAAATCAGGAAAACAGTATCATTTACACTAGCCACCCAAAAGATTAAATACTTGGGACTACATCTAACCAGAGAAACAAAAAACTAACACAAAGAAAGCACTACTACAGGAAACCAAGAGAGATCTGCAGAAATGGAGGAATACCATGCTCATGGATAGAAAGAACACATTGTAAAAATGCCAACACTACCTACCTAAAGCAATCAATCTATAGTTATAATGGAATCCCAATCCATATTCCAATATCACTCCTTTAAAGAGATGGAAAAACTAATCACTACCTTTATATGGATAGTACAGAAAGAGATACCCGGATAAGAAAAGCATCATTTAAAAAAGAACAAAGTAGCTCTTTTCTGGTTGCTGCGGCATTAGCCATCATGTGCAGCAAAGTCTCACATGACACCCTCTATGAGGCGGTGCGGGAAGTCCTGCACAGGAACCAGCGCAAGCACCGAAGTTTTTGGAGACGGTGGAGCTGCAGATCAGCTTGAAGAACTATGACCCTCAGAAGGATAAACATTTCTCGGGCACTGTCAGCCTGAAGTCAACCCCCCGCCCCAAGTTCTCGGTGTGTGTCCTTGGGGACCAGCAGCACTGTGATGAAGCAAAGGCTGTGGAGATCCCTCACATACATGGACACTGAGGCTCTCAAGAAACTCAACAAGAATAAGAAGCTGGTCAGTAAGCTGGCCAAGAAGTATGATGCCTTTTTGGCCTCTGAGTCCCTGATCAAGCAAATCCCAAGGATCCTGGGACCAGGACTGAATAAGGCTGGCAAATTTCCTTCCCTGCTTACCCATAATGAGAACATGGTGGCTAAAGTTGATGGGTGAAGTCCACCATCAAGTTCCAGATGAAGATGGTGCTTGCTGTGTCTGGCACTGGCTGTTGGCCATGTGAAGATGACAGATGATAAGCTAGTTTACAACATCCACTTGGCTGTCAACTTTCCGGTTTCACTAATAAAGAAGAATTGGCAGAATGTCTGGGCTTTGTACATCAACAGCACCATGGGCAAACCCCAGCATCTGTACTAAGACACAACTCAATAAACCTTATTGTTAACTAAAAAACAAAAGAACAAACTCAATGATCTCAATGCCTACTACACAGTCACAGTAGTCAAAACAGCCTGGTACTTATATAATAAACAACTCAGAGATCAAGGGAACAGAACTGAGCACCCAGAATTAAATGTATGCACCTAAAGTCAGTTGATCTTCGACCAAAGGCCAAAATGCATAAAATGTGGAAGAAATAGCCTCTTCAACAAATGGTGATGGCAAAATTGGAAACCTATTTGCAGAAAAATATAACAAGACCCATATATCATAACACATATAAAAACAAACTCAATGTGGACTAAAGGCCTATAATATGTAAAGCCTAGAACTATAAAGATTATCAATACAAAATACGAAGAAATTTAGGGGCTCTGATATATGGCATAAATACATTATCAAATGTAACTGAGAACACACAAACAGAAGACAAAATAGATGACTGGATCCTTCCCAAAATTAGACATTTATGTACATCAAAGGATTTCACCAAGAGTAAAAAAAGAACCCAAAGACTAATAAAAATGTTTGGCAGCAACATATCAAACAAAGGACTATTCTCCAAAAATTATACAACACATCAATGCCTAACAACAAGATGACAAATAATCCAGCTAAAAAATGAGCTGAGGACAAGAACTTCACCAAAGAAGACTTTCAGGCGGCCAAAAAACATACAAAGAAATGCTCATCATCCTTAGCCATCAGAGATGTAATCAATATAATGAGACATCATCTTATTCCAGCATTAATAGCAAAGTTAGGTAAGACAAAATAACAACAAAGAAAACCAGAAATGCTGGCAAAGGTGTGGAGAGATGGAGACGGTCCTACACTGCTGGTGGTACTATAAAATATGCAACCACTGTGGAAAACAGTATGCTGCCTTCTCAAAAGTTGGAAATAGAAATACCACTGTTGTTGAGTGTTGTCAAGTTGGTTCGGACGCATAGAGAGCTTGTATAGGGTTTCTAAGGAGCAGCTGGTAGATTTGAACTGCCAACCTTGTAGTTCAAACCAACCTTGCGATCCAGTGCTTATCCTACTGTGCCACACATGACTCCAGAAATACTGTATGACCCAGAAATCTTAGTATAAATCCTCAAGAAGAGCTGTAGCACTAATAGATATATGTACACCCATGTTCACTGTAGAACTATTCACAATCTACCAGTTGCTCTGAGGGAGAAAGATGAGGCTTTCTGCTCCTGTTAAGATTTACAACCTCAGAAACCTTATCTATACAGGGTTGCTATGGGTCGGAACCAACTCAGTGGCGCACACCACCACCACCACCACCACCCCATGAATAATTCCTTCCACTACCCTAGATATGACAGAATGTTTCTTTTATCAATAAAACTTTTTTTTTTATTTTAACAGCAGTGGTCTCATATACTATTTGTCCTTTTGTGATTGCCACTGAGTTATTCCCGACTCATAGCACCTGTATTGGGTTTCTGAGGAGCGGTTGGTGGGTTTGTACAGCAGTCCAGTGCTTATCCAACAGTGCCACACCAGGATTCAAGCTAGAGGGTATACACATTAACTTAGGTGATGGGAAAGGCAATATACAACAAAAGGGAGGTTGGTAGAGGAAAGAAAAAGCTAGCAGGAGACACAGGGGGAAGGGAAGAATTAAATAAAAGTAAATTATGGTACATGGAGAGGACAACAATCATTTTAATGATACAAAGCATAAGATGTGTTGAATATAAAACTGATGTGACAGGTAAGACGGAGGAATTCGCACTGACCACCTAAGGCAGGCAGCGTCCCCTAAACAAATAATAAATAAGGGGGAAACGGAGGTAGACCGTGCAGACCCGGCCAGGAGTTCAAGACCCTGTGGGCCCAAGCGTTGCAGACCATCCAAACCATAGTCTCTGAGGATCAGACTTTAGCCACCTAGCAGACATAGTAAACTGTCCCTCATCTGATTATTCAAGTATGCTTGTTAGTAATCGCATACATGAGCCCTGGATATCCACAGATAAATGTAAAAAAACCTTCCCTAAAAGCCGAGACTGTAAATTCCAAAAAGGCAAAGTTGTCCCCCCCACCCCACTCCCAAAAAAGGAGAAAAGCCAAAGAGGATAGAGAGAAACACTGTTGACTTGATGATGTATGGAGGGGATTGTAATCAATGTAATGAAACAAGTCATATGAATGGCTGAATGTGAAACTGATGATGTGCCCTGTAAACTTTCACTCAATCCACAATAAAAATCTTAAAAAAAAAACAAACCCTGATGATCTGTTCCATAAAATCTCCACTCAATTAACCATAACTTAAAAAAAAGAAAAGACAGAAAACATATACCCAGGTTTCCTTCCTCATTAATTAATTTGCTGACCTGGACAATCGAGTTCTTGCTGGTGGAACCCAGGGAAGATGCGTTCTGCTGTAGGATAATTATCCCTGCTTCACCACTCAAAAACAAGAGTTCACCACACTCTGAGATAACAAACTCAGTTTAAGGGTGGACGGAGGGCTGACCCCACAGTAGTGACTAGGTATGTGTGAAGGGCTCAAAACGTAAATTACCTTAGCAGCAACCTTTCCTATAATCCCTTGAAGTCCCTTATAAATGAAGGACTGCTTTCTCAGAGGCCCAGAAAAGCATTGTGAGGCAAGGTGGGCAGATACCATTCTGTCCTACAGTTGGAAAAACTGGTTTCTTCATCCTAACTGTTCAAGGTCAAGCTTAGAACCAAATTTCTTCAAGGCACAATTAGGATGTACCTCTGTACCTCTTAGGATGTGTGCCCTGAAAAAGGTCTGAAAAGGCTGAGAAGTCTATAGTTTGAGCAGACTTGGCCAGAAAGCAATGTTGATACCCTCTCTAGAAGGCCTGGCATTTTACCATTAAGACTAATGGCTCCCTGGTAAATTGCAAATTTACACTCCACAAAGCTCCTCTCTCACTCCTCTTGAGTCCATCCCTGTAGACAGTGTAACAACCTAGTATTAGCTTAAAAATGCTTTTCAATAAAATAGAAAAGCTTCCAGTATGTATGAAGTACCCAGTAGAGCTTAAAATATTGCTGATTATCACTCTTAAAAGGATTATAATCCAGGTAATTTTCTCAAAGGAGAAAAACAAAGTATGTATGTCGAACCAAGCAGACTTTCTAAATTTTTAACTCAGTATAAGATACAAGAACAAAAGGGTTAGTTCATTACTTACACCTCTTAAATAGAAAATTAAAGATACACTCTTTTGGAAGTTAGAAGAGACAAGAACCAGACTCCCACCCTCAACCTCCCACACACATGCCCTTCTCCCAAATTGTCTTCCTGTACAATTTAAGAAAAGCAAATTCTACAGAACCACAAGTCAGTTGCCCTCTTAATGAGCATTTGCCTTAAATATTGAGCTATTAATGTTTAATACTCTTCCACCATTGTGGGAATTATTTCCAAGTTTCAGTTAAAAAAATAATAAATTTATAACTAAAGACCGCAATTACCAGTCCTTGTTCTTGAGAAGCCCATTGTTTCAAATTTTTTCAAAATCTATTTAAAAGATGAAAAATACATTCCTTTCACTAAAGTACCTCAAAACAAAAAATACCCCCATCAATATTCTTAAAACATGTTATAACTTCTAGACAGGATTCTGACACATTATTAGGACATCCAAACTTCCTTGAGAAGGTCCATCGTTAGGGGTTGCTGCATTCTTCCCTACACAATTTTGTGACGTATCCTATATTCCTTAAAAACCTCATGCTTACTGACCTCCACTAAAGTTTAAAAGAAATTAAAACATTCAAAAGTTGCATTGTCCAATAGAGCAACCATTATTCACATCTTACACTTGAAATGTAACTAGCCCAAATTGAAATGTGCTATAAACATAAAACACAGGAAAATTTCAGTCTTACTACTAGTAAAAAGATTTTAATAAACATCTTTATACTGATTACATATTAACATAGTAACATTTTTAATATGTTACATTAAATAATATATTAATTTCATCTGTTTCTTTTTCCCTTTTAAATGTGGCTACCAATTTTTTAAAATAACCTACGTGGCTCGTATTATATTTCTATATATAAATAGTACTGTTTCATTTGACTTATCCTTTTCCCCAAACTTCCTGTATTATTATAAAACAGATTTCTATATTCTAATCAAAGGTAATTTTCACCCAGAGTGAGATTCAATCTAAAAAGTTAATCCCAAAAGGTGCAAGTCTTGAATCAAGGTCACGAATCAGACTCTGTATATAAGCCTAGTGCAGTCAAGTTTTCAAACCTCAATCACCTGTCAAATGCTCATGAATTCCTCGATTTACAGGTGTAGTGCAGACTCTACTGAAGTCCAGAGAATTATCCAGTATGCCATTTATCCTTCGAAAGATATTGGCATTGCTACACGTGGAGAGTGCTGGTGTTGTCTGGTTGTCCCAGCAATCTTTAATCCTTCCTGTTTCTTCTTCCTAGACACAGAAAAAGGTAATAAGGTTTTCTACACTCCTTTATGATAAATGCAGAGATGTGGTACCTATTTTCCCCCAACCTAACATCATAAGTTAGATGGAACAGAAAGGACTTGGGTTTACATTATAATACTTAATACGTGTGTTTACTATGAGCAAGGGACCCTGAGAGAGCCGTAAGAGGGAAAACACTAAAATATAAAGATATTACTTTAGTAACCTAATATAATGGGACACATATTTGAGGAGGCTTCAAAAAGTTCATGGCAAAATTCCATTGTCTTTCAATTCTATTACCCCCAAAACTTTTCGAAAACCCCTGCAGATAAATTAGCATGGCAAGCAGCAGCAGCATGAGCTTTAGAACCAGATAGATGTGAGTTCAAATCTTGATTCTGATGGTATATCCACACCATGAAATACTCTCTGGCAATAAAAAGAAATGCTACAACATGATAAATCTCACCAACATTATGCTAAGTGAAAGAAGCCAGTCACAAAAGACAACATACATATTGTTAAGAGTCCATTAAATAAAATGTCCAAAATAGGCTAAAGTAGATTAATGGTGGGAAGGATTTGGAGAGGTGCACCTGTGAAATAGTGGCTAATGAGTACAGGCTTTCTTTTTGAAATGATGAAACAATTGTGAAGTTTTATTAGTCATGGTTATACCACTCTGTAATAAAAACTAAAAACCAATGAATTATATGAAGACATGAAATTTATAGTATGTAAATTCTATCTGAATAAAGCTATTAAAAAGTCATGATTCTGCCATTTATTGTCTGTGATGTTAGAAAAGTACTTAGCCTCTTGGTATCTCAGTGCCCCCATTTGTGAAATGGGAAAAAGTATACCTACTGACTGACTTTTTGATAGCATGCATAAAACACTTAGCATAGTGCCTTGACATGGTATAGCTGTTATTTTTACATCTCAAAGTATAATGATAAGAAACCAAGTAGTAGCACCAAGACTGGTGTAAACACCACCCAAAGATAACTGGTTAAATAAGTTTATGCAATTTTATGTGGCAATAGAAAGTACATATAACTCTATTTACTGGAAGGAGAATGTATTTAAGACATGATATTAATTGTGTGATGTCAAGTCGATTCTGACTCTTAGTGACTCTATATAGGGTTTCCAAGCTGTAAATCTTTATAGGAGCAGAGAACCTCATCTGTCTCCTGCAGAACAGCTGGTAGATTTAAACTGCTGACCTTGTAGTTAGTAGGTCAACTTGTAGCCCACTATGCTACCAGAGATTCTTGTTTAAGACACATGGGTTTAGAATCTCTGCAGGATTAATTTAAATAAGCAAGCTTTGAAAAGACTGCTACCCTTCCAAATTGTAAGGATAATGAAAAATCCTGTGAGATTGCTTTTCGAAACCCTCCAGAGAACACCACTGGGAATGATTAAACTCAGTAACACAAGGCCATTTTTCCAACTGTTGTTAAATGCCCTTGAGTCACTTCCAAGTCATGATACTGTAAATAGGGTTTCCAAGGAGTCACTGGTGGGTTTGAACCATTGATGTTTAGGTTAGTCCAGTGCTTAGTGCTTATCTTGCAGATCTTAAGGCTGCAAGCTTAATTTATTCACTGTTTGATCAACATTAACCAATTTCTTGCTATGTATATACAGCAAGTAGCCTAGATGTCAGCAGGATATTTACAGATTAAATAAAAATAAGTTTTCAATTCTGGAAGGGGAACTAATACCTAATAATGCTGTAAGCTACCACAATACACACTATAAACAAACACTATCCTTAAGGGGACTCAGAATGTGCCTGCAAGTGCAGATAAGAGGAAGGTCTCAATAACAGAGAATAGCAAGGCATGATCAAGAGTGATCTAGTCTAGGGAAACATTAGGCAAAGGAGAAGAAAACAGACTAGAACAAAGGATTTATGTACTAGATAAAAGCATTAGCATGATCTATATCAGAAGTTTACCATAATATGTTGTTGTTATGTGTCGTGGAGTCGGTTCCGACTCATAGCGACTCTGTACAGGGTTTCCAAGGCTGTAAATCTTTACAGGAGCAGAAAGGCTCGTTCGTCTTTCTCCCGCGGAACAGCTGGTAGTTTTGAACTGTTGACCCTCAGGTTAGCAGCCCAATTTGTAACCACTACGAACCAGAGCTCCCTACAATAATATGAGGAGCCCCTTTTAATTCACAAAATCAAAACTAACTTTATATATCAGATGCTATACTACAAGGGGGTCTCAAAAAGTTCATGGAAGAATTTCATTATCTTTTAATTCCATTAACTTTTTTAAACCCCTTCAGTTATCTCTGGATTATCTCATATTAATATTGTTCTTGTGTGTCAAAAGTCTTTTTCCACTCATAGTAACCATATAGATGGTGATAATGGTGGAAACACTCCATAGGATTTCCAACAGAGTAGAATTTCTCCATAAGGTTTCCAAGGAGTCCTTGGTGCAGTGTTGTAGGATAAGCACTCAGCTGCTAACCATAAAGTCGGTTGTTCAAATCTACTAGCCACTTCACGGAAACCCTATGCAGGGTTGCTGAGTCAAAATCGACACCACAGCACTTAACAAGTCTTTATGAAAGCAGATCGCCAGGTCTTTTCTACTGTGAAGCCACTGTTATTATTGTTAGGTGCCATCAAGTCACTATCGACTCATAGCAAAACTGTGCACAACAGAAAAAAACATTACGTGGTTTTGCGCCAGTGTCACAATCCTTGCTGTGTTTGAGTTCAGTGCTGACGTCACTATGCCAATCCATCACGTTGGGGGTCTTCCTCTCCTTCTCTGATCCTCCACTTTAACAAACATGGTATCCTTCCCCAGGGACTGGTCCCTCCTGATAATATGTCTTAAGTATAAGAGATGAAGTCTGGCCATCCTGGCTTCTAAGGAACATTCTGGCTGTACTGCTGCTTCCATGAGTATTGATCCAAGAAAAAAATGAAATCTTCTGACAACTCCAATCTTTTCTCCATTACATGGATGCTGTTCAGTAGTCCAATAGTGAGGATTTTTGTTTGCTTTACATTGAGATGCAATTCATAATTTTAAGCCCTCTTTGCTTTCAGCAAGCAAGGTTGTATCATCTGCATATCACAAGTTGTAAATGAGTCTTCCTTCCAATCATAATGCCATGTTGTTCTTCATATAATACAGCTTCTAGGACTATTTGCTCTATTTATTGAATAAATATAGTGAAAGCACACAACTCTGGCACACACCTTTCCTAATTTTAAACCATTCAGTATTAACATGTGCTTTTCAAACAACTTTCTCTGGTCTATGTACAGGTTCCTCAGTGGTTCGGACTACTCATTCTCCACAATGTTGTCCACAGCTTGTCCTGATACCCACAAAGCCTTTGTGTAGTAAATAAAGCCCAGATAAACATTTTTCTGGTATTCTCTGCTTTCAGTCAAGATCCATCTGACGTCAGCAGTGATATTCCTTGTTTCACGACTGCTTCTGAATCCAGCTCGAAACTCTGGAAGTCCTCTGTCAATGTATGGCTGCAATCATTTTTGTATTATCTTTAGCAAAATTTCACTTGCATGGGATATTAATGATACTGTCCAATGTTTTCTTCATTCCGTTGGGTCACCTTTCTTTGGGATGGGTACAAATATGGATCTCTTCCAGTCAGTTGAACATGTAGCTGTGTTCCAAATTTCTTGGCAGCAATGAGTGAATGTCTACAGTGCTGCCTCACTTTGTTGAATGATTTCAATTTGTATTTCATCTATTCCTGGAACCTTGTTCTTTGCCAATGCTTTCAATGCACCTTGGACTTCTTCCTTCAGTATCATTGGTTCTTGATCATATGCTACCTCTTGAAATGGTTGAACATTGACCATTTCGTTGTGATACAGTGACTGTGTATTCCTTCCATCTTTGTTTGATGCTTTCTGCATCATTCAATATTTTGCCCATAGAATCCTTCAATATTTCAAGTCAAAGGTTGAATTTTTTTCTTCAGTTTCCTCAGCTTGAGAAATGTTGAGTGTGTTCTTCCCTTTTGGTTTTCTAACTCCAAGTCTTTGAACATTTTGTTATAATATTTGACTTTGTCTTCTTAAGCTGCTTTCTAGAATTTTCTATTCAGCTTTTTTATCTCATTTCTTCCATTAGCTTTAGCATCTCTACTCTAGAGAGCAAGTTTCAAGGGTCTCTTTTGACATCCATTTGGTCTTTTCTTTCTTCCTTGTCTTAATGACCTTTTGCTTTCTTCCTGTATGATGTTCCAGATGTCATCCCACAACTCTTCTGGTCTTCGGTCTTTAATGTCTAATGCATCAAATCTGTTCTCCATAGCAAAGCCACTATGCATGTATGTATCTGGATTCCCAAATCCCGGTCAAGTTTATTATTTTACACTAAATGAATCATACACTTCATTTCATCTGAGTGATTGCAATCCCTAAATTCTGAATTTTGTCCAGATAGTGGTGGTGGTGGTTAAGTGCCGTCAAGTCAGTTGTGACTCATAGCGATCCTGGATAGGGTTTCCAAGGAGCGGCTGGTGACTTTGAACCACCAACCTTGAAGTTCAAACCAACCTTGTAGTCCAGTGCTTTAACTCACAATGCCACACCAGGACTCCTGATGGTAAATGCTGCCATTGTGATCTTGAATGGTTGATCATTCTACGCTGTGCATACCTCACTAGTATTGCTGCCTGCCTCCCCTACTGCTTTGCTGTGAGAATGGCGCCATGGAGGTGAGTTTAGTTCCAGGCCTTAAGGGTGACACCAAGGGCCATAGTTTTGGGATTTCACCAATCTCTGTATGACCAGTAAGCCTGGCATTTTCTGATTTTCAATTTTGTCCCACATATCATAATGAAATGTATTAAAATGAAATGTGCAAAGACCTGGAGTTAAAAAATCAAAAGAGAAGCACATGCTCATCATTTCTCAAAGCAAAAGAAATAAAGAAAAAATTCAAGCCTTGCCTTGCAATACTGAAGGATTCTATGTGCAAAATATTGAACGATGCATAATGCATCAAAAGAAGATGGAAGGAATACACAGAGTCACTGTACCAAAACAGAAATGGTTGATCTCCAACCATGTCACAAGAGGTAATTAGTATATGATCAAGTCAATGATACTGAAGGAAGAAGTCCAAGTTGTACTGAAGGCATCGGCACAGAAAAAGGCTCCCGGAATTTATGGAATGCAAACTGAAGTCTTTAAACAAACTGAAGCAACACTAGAGGCTATCACTAGTCAAGAAATCTGACAAGAAACCTGGCCAACTGATTGGAAGAGATCCACATTTGTGCACATTCCAAAGAGAGGTGATCCAATGGAATGCGGAAATCATCAGACAGTATATCATTAACATCACGTGCAAGTAAAATTCTGCTGAAGATAATACAAAAATGGCTGTAGCAGTACATTGACAAGGAAATTCCACAGTTCCAGGCCAGACTGAGAAGAGGATGTGAATTGAGAGACATCAATGCGGATGCCAGATGGATCCTGGCCAAAAGCAAACACCTGAAAGATGTTTACCTGTGCTC
The DNA here is from genome assembly GCF_000296735.1 of Chrysochloris asiatica. Taxonomy (NCBI): domain Eukaryota; kingdom Metazoa; phylum Chordata; class Mammalia; order Afrosoricida; family Chrysochloridae; genus Chrysochloris; species Chrysochloris asiatica. The sequence goes on along the minus strand of NW_006408674.1, from coordinate 7,583,685 downwards.
TACTGACTATGCAAAAGCTTTTAATTGTGTGGATTATGACAAGCTATGAACAATGCAAGAACACCAATGTGTAAAGTGTCACAGTAATCTAAGGTACACAGATGACTAGATCCTGGTCGAGTTTAAAGTCAAATAAATGCAACTGTATGTGCGCTTTGGAAGGAGACCACCAGCAACTGTATTAAAGATGGAAGGGAAGAGTGTGGGTGTCATTAGTTCATTATTATTGCAAGAGGTCACTATACGGATCATTAAGGAAAAAGTTAAGTCAAACATTACTGCTGCATACAGTAGGCAAAATTATGACAACTTCTTAGATACAATGAAGCATCTTAAGACAATGAGTTGCAGGACCTAGGGGCGCAGGACCAGAGTGTCTCAGGGGACACCATGGTCAGTTGGCATAACACAGTCCACAAAGACAATGTTCTACACATCCTACTTTGGTGAGTAGAGTCTGGGATCTTAAAAGCTCATTAGCAGCCTTAATACAGCTAATGGGCTCTCCACATGCGGAAAAAAGAAGAGTGATGAGAACTGAAGATGCATGGAATTAATTAGTCCAACAGACTAATGGAACATGTTAACATCTCTATGATTCAAACCAGAAGAACTAAATGGTACCCAGCTATCACTACCAATTGCTCTTTAAGGAATCACATTAGTTAAGTCCCAGATAAAGTGGGAGAAAACATGGTAAAAAAAAAAAAAAAAACACCTCAAAATTATTTTGAAAAAAAAACCAGGCTCACTGGTTAGAAGGAGACTGAATGAACCCAAGACACTATGGCCCTTGTCCACAATTCAGGTCTAGAAAGGAACTCACCATCTTGGCCCAATTTTCACAAGCAGTACACAGGTAGGTATATAGAGGGACAACAACACTAGTTGTTGGTATGGGAAGGTGGATGGAATGGAAATAAGAACCACAGGGAGGAAGAAGGATAATTGTTGTATCGAAGAGATTGTTGCATGGATGTGATTGCAATCTTGAGATGAAACAAAGTACATGATTTGCTAAATGTAAAACTGATGATCTTGTCTGTAAACATTCACTCAATTTATAATTAAAAAAAAAAAAGCATTGCTATTATGGTTCCAGATTCATGCATAAATCAATCCAAACAAAGCATATTTAGACATGTCTCTTTATGATCAGTGAACGGCTCCAGACAAGTTTCCTCAGTAATGTACAAAAGTGAGTCAAAAATTATCAGCATTCTAGCTTTAGAATTTGTTTTAATCAACTTTTAGAAAAGACAAATACATAATTTTTTGACATAATCTCCTTACTTTTCAATACATTTTGTCCATCTGTCAACAATTTTACACATTCCTTTATTAAAAAATGTTTTAGGCTGAGCTGCAAGCCATGAATGCACAACTGTTTTCACTTCTTCATGAGAGGTGAATCTTCATCCTTGAAGGACTGCTTTCAGGAGACAGAACAGGCAAAAGCTTGATGGAGCAAAATCAGGACTATAGAGAGGATGCTTTAACACCTCAAAACGACATTTTTGCAGGTTCAACAATGTGGACAGAGGTGTACAGACATGCACTGTCATAACAAGATCACAACACTCTTGGATAGCAGTCCTCTGCATTTAATCAGAAATTTAGGCTTCAGCTCTTCAGTGAACATCTCACTGTAATGAGCACTGTTGACTGTTGATTTTTTTTCATGATAATGTTCCAATACTGCCTCTTGAGAATCCCAGAAAACTGTATGCATCCATTTCCCAGCTGATAAAACTTTTGAACTTTTTCTTGGTTGGCAATTGAGTATGTTTCCACTCCATATTTTGCCTTTTACTCTCAAGGCATAGTGATGACCCCACATCTTGTCACCAGCAACACTTTTTTTTAAAAGAAACTTTTACCTTCCTTCAAGCATCAATCCAAATTTTGTTTGCAAATGTTCAAAAGCTTCTGTTTATGCTCTTCTGTGAATGGTTTCAGTACCCATCTCACACTAATTTTTCAAAACCCAAGTCTGTCAGAGAATCATTTCACGTGCACACTGTTACCAGCGGTTTCCAAACCTCAAAAACCATTTCAAAGGAACACAATTTTAGTCCCTTGAGGATGCAAAAATTGTCGTTTTGACATGGTGCAAAATGAGGAGTACAGAATTCTTCAAGGAAGGTTAGGGTTTCTATCCCTAACACCACCTTCAGGTGTGTAAAGACCTCGATGGAGGATCACTGATATTTTCTGTTTAACAAAGGTTTTTCTGATTTTGTAGCAATACTTTTAAAACTCGTATTTGGTCATTGTTCTTGTTAACTGCTTGAGTTGGCCCCTGACACATGGCAGCCCCATGCACAGTGGAACAAAACTCTGTCTGGTACCAAGATTAGCTGAAAATCAGACTGTTGTGATATGTAGGGTTTTCACGGGCTGGTTTTCGGTAGATCACCAGGCCTTTTTTTCTTACCCAGTCTCACAGAAACACACAAAACTCCACTAACAGATGGGTGGTGCAAGAAGCGCACTATCTGAGAATTCTACCACTGAGCCATCAATGCCCCAATACAGGTACTTTAAGAGAAACTATTCCTTTGAAAACACCAGGCCCTTGTGTGCCCGAGACTCTCAACTCTTCCTCCTAATCATTTTATTTAAAACCTTAATTAAAACACAGGAGACATTATACAAATTGTTGTTGCTGTTAAGTGCCGTTGAGTCAATTCCAACCCATAGCGACCCTGTTTAGGGTTTCCAAGGAGCAGCTGGTGAGCTTGAGCCACAGACACCAACCTTGCAGTTCAAATGACTTTGCATTCTGACGTATTAGCCCACAGCGCCATGCCTGAACTCCAAGTACTGCCTAAAGTCTGAACCTACTGATGAATATATTAATCCTTTAAATGTCTAATTAATTAATTCATAGTTTCTCATTCTCAAAATGGCAAGCACCGTCTATCCACAAATCCATCCATTTACTTTGCATATTTATAATCTATCTTGACTTTCATCAATTTATAGGTTTGTCTTACACCTAATGCAACCATAACAAAGACAAGTGGGTGGCTTTTAAAGAACACAAATATATTTTCTCTCAGTTCTAGAGGCTTAAAGGTCCAAATCAGGGTCTCAATGCATGTATTTCTTGTTAGTAGTCCCAACAGGTTAGTGTTCGTTGGCTTTTAGAAAATTCTCACATGTCATCTGTCTTCTCTATTTGGTGGGCTCAAACTGCTGATCTTGTGGGTTGAAGTCCAGTGATTATACAAGAAACACCTATTCCCAACAAGGTCAAATTTACAGGTCCGGGGACTAGGATTCAACATATATTTTTGGAAAGCCAATTCTATCCATAACAGTCTGCATTCAGACCAGTATTTTACCAAGAAGAAAAATAGGTCGTTAGGTTTTTTCCTCAATTATTCAAGAATTTTTTCCCAATGCCTGATCATCTTTCACTGCTATTTTTGACATGCCACAAAGTGAGATTATCTACAGCTACTTTTGGTCTTTACTTGGCTTTTTACTTCTTGTTGTTGTTAAGTGCCACTGAGTGGGTTCTGACTCATAGCAACCCTGTATAGGGTTTCTGAGGAGCAGCTGATGAGTCTGAACCACTGACCTTGTCATTTAAACCAGCTTTCAAGTCTGTGCTTATCTTACAGTGCCACACACAAAAGTAAGCTTTAAAACAGATAGCAGGCTGTTAGAGCTCTCAAGCCTTAATATTACTGAGAATTAGGGGTCAACTTGATAATTCTGGGAAAGAAAAACAATAATTTTTTAAAGTTCAATGCTGATGATATAGTCACTAACTAAAACGGCCTTTGCCTACCTATTGCCAGAAAGAATGGCTAATGAGAAATCTATACCCATACAAATTATTTTAGAGCAGGTCTCATTTTTTTCTTCGACAGGTTTTGACACAAACATCATGAAACAGTAGTTACCTATAGAAGTCTTGAAGAAGAAAAAAAATCACTCTCCTTTTCCCACAAGAATTCTTCCCCAAATTGTAACCTTCTGTTTCACACAGTAGAAATAATATAGCATTTGCAGTACCAGTTCTACTACAATTTCTGAGATAGGTTTATGGGAATATTAATGAGAATACACCCAGAACACATGCATAATTGTAACTCTAGTGACACAACTGTATACACAACGTTGTTAGGTCTACAAATTGATTAACTGTAAGGTTTGTAAGGTCTATATCTCACCAGCCTCCAGCACAACACCTGCTATATTTGCAGATACTCAATACAACTACCACATGAAAGGCAGAATCCTAGCAGCCCTTTCATAAGTAAGTTTTACTACTCAATCACAACTTCCATAAATGGCTGTGATCCCATTCTTGAGATTTTAGCAAAGGTCCATGTCTTCAAACTACCAATTCTACCTCTTTTGTCATTTCAGGATTTGGGAGTTTTAAGAAGGAGCTCTGATAGTATAGTGGTTATGAATCGGGCTGCAAACTGCAAGGTCAGCAGTTCAAAACTACCAGCTGTTCCGTGGGAGAAAGATGAGGCTTTCTGCTCCCGTAAAGATTTACAGCCTCGGATACCCTGTACAGGGTCACTGAGTTGGAACCGACTCCCAGGCATATAACCACCACCAACCACCACCACCAAGTTTACATTACAGGCAATTTCACATAAAAAAAAGTAATGAACACCAAATATAATTTGGTGCTTAGAGACCCAAAGATTACAATTATTTATTGATTATATTCTCATCATGTCAAGAAGCCATTCTGAGGACTGAAAATAAAAAAGTCCTTGGTCCCTCCCAAAATTAAATCTAACAGAGAACACAAGCACATAAATAGTTTAATGCTGTATTATAATCCCAGCTATAACAATTAGAAACAACAAGCGTAGGAGGTAAATAAAGGGTTAAAAGGCTTTTGCCAAACAGGTAAGAGTACAGGGTGGGGAGATTCTGGACAAAAAAGTACACAGGTCAAGAGGTATGAAACTTTTTTAGCAGCTTTACATATGAGGCGGCTTAAAAATTTTATGGCAGAATACCATTATCTTTTTTTAAGTTTTTATTGTGAATTGAGTGCAAGTTTACAGGGCAGATTATCAGTTTTACGTTCAACTAATAATATACTTTGTTTCATTACAATGACTACAATCCCATCAATGAACCATCAGTTAACAGTATTTCTCTGTTCATTTTAGTTTTTTGTTTTGTTTTTCTAAACACTCAGGCATATGTAATAATTTAAACCACCAAAGGGCACATTCTGCAAGCCTGCTTCCTGGCCACTAGCTCTCAGTCCCTCTCTTTCCATGAATCTAGTCTTCAGCCACTCCCGCTCTCCATGTCCCCATCTCTGCTTCTCTGGATATGGTTCCACACTGCACTTGTGTTCTTCTCTCTTAATGGTCCTGTTTCTGAACTGTAAGATCCACTACTCCCCTGTTTTTATTATAAAACTCCTACCTTTACCATTGTGACAGTTGCAATTAGTCATGATAACAATTACTACTGAATCAAAACAATTTTATCCCCATCATCTCTTTTCACCAGACCCATCTAGACAATATGAGAACTATTCAGTGGGGACTCTATCTTCCCTCACACACTCTTAAACTGAACTCCCTCTTGAAAACATGTAAGCCAGTCATTTTGTGCCCGTATCACCCCCTCATTTTAGGTAGTCAATGTCTAAGTCGTCCATCCGTATCTACCCTGTATATAGAGGGGATATAGCACTGATAATTGATGTGAAAACTACTTCCCTCTCTTGGTATTTTGAGCTACTACATCCATGAGTATAGGTCAAGTTCATCAAACTGTAGCAATTTATACTCATTTCCTTTTATCAAAAATTATTGCTTTTTGTTTTTGTTTTCAATCTTCCTCTAGTAGAGTTCTGATTATCAAGCCTTCGAGGCTAGGTCAAGTGGGTACTGTCTGAGAGTTTGGATGCTCTTGTGCATCTCCCCTCACTTCCTATCAGCTGGATGCTTCACTCTGAGCTCTAGCCCTCTGTGGTTATGTCCTTGTCCATGGGCTCAGATATCCCCAGGTCTCACCATACTTTGGACCAACCAGCCCTTCCACTTCTCTCTCTCATGTCTAGGTCAACTGGTATCTATGGAACATGGATGAACTCAGTCCATTTCTTCATTGCTGCCTTTCGCCCTCGTTCCACTCATCAGTAGACCAATGTGGTTGCCGGTAAGCTTACATGCCTGCTCATCTTTTCCCTCTGAGTATCATAGAGGGGAGTTTGTCCTGAAGTGACTTGATTTGATTGCTACCATCATCTTTTCATTCCATTTTTCCATGAACTTTTCAAATCCCCCTTGTACAACACTGCTTGAAAGTTAAATGCAAGGCATACTACTACTACCCTATGACCCAACAATCATGCTCACGGCCCTATATCCAAGAGAAACAAGTGCATCTGACTATAACAGGGTGCAGTGGTGTTCAGTGGTAGGAGTCTTGCCTTCCACAGAGGAAACCAGAGTTTGATTCCTAGCCAATGCACCTCAGCATATCCATCACCAATCTGTCAGTGGAAGCTTACATGCTGCTAAGATGTTCAATAGATTTCAGTAGAATTTTAACACTAACACACACCAGGAAGAAAGGCTTAATGATCTATTTAAAAAAAAACCAACCAATGAAAACCCTGTGGGCTCAGCATGAGTTAGGGACCATGAGTCAGCAGCAAGCTAACAAGAAAATATCAGAATATTAAATAGTTTTATTTATATAGCCAAAATCGGGTGAAAGGGGAAGGAAGACAAATGAAAGAAATGCCCATGTGTCAGAAGTCCCCAAGACCACCCCCCAGAGGTTTGATGACTAGGAAGATTCACATGACTCAACATACAGTTGTACTCATCACTAATTTTATTACTGCCAAAGGAAGAATACACAGCAACTCAGCAAAGGGAAAAGTCTGACGGAACTCAGATACAAGTTTCCAGAGTCCTCTCCCAATGGAGTCAGAAAACACTTAACACCCCCAGCAACAAATTGTGACTATCTATCTGAAAGGAGCTCGGTAGCGTAGTGGTTACGAATCAGGCTGCCACCCTCAATGTCAGCAGTTCAAAACTACCAGTGATTCCGCAGGAGAAAGATGAGGCTTTCTGCTCCCATAAAGATTCACAGCCTTGGAAACCCTGTGCAGGGTCACTATGAGTCAAAACCAACTCCACAGTACTTAACAATAACAACATCTGAAATGTTGCCAAGAAGAAAAGCCTGTTAGAGATTCCGCACCCAGAAGTTTTTATTGGGAGCTGGTCAGAGAGGCAGTTTTCGCTTGGCATGAACACTAGACAAAAGTAGGTGGTCTTTCAGCATAAATCATTTTGTTTGGTGGGAACAACCAAAGTTCCCAGATGCCAGTCAAGAGTCAACCTTGTAAACAGGCTGTTCAAGTCAGCCCTGCTATGTTAACTCTTTCCAGCATACCCTTCTAAGCAGGAGAATGGATAAATGAAGCATGATGTATCCATACCTACAATGTAGTAGTAAACAGCAAAATTTATCACAGCAAAATGTGTAAATCTCACATATAAAGTAAAAAGAAGCCAGACTCAAAAGAGCATATACTATATGACTCCACAAGAAGTTCAAGAGTAGGCAACATACAAGAACAAGCAAGGTGCCCGCCCAGGAGACATCAAGGCTAGTGGTTGGGTCCCCTCGAAGCAAACCCCTTTCCAAGACAAGACTGATTGGCAATCACGTTCGTCACCAATAAGGGAAAGTGAGGGAAAAACAGCAATGAAGCTGAGAGCTAAGCCCTACAACGTTCAATAGACTCCTGTGAACCTGGCTGGAGACCTGGTTGGCCAGCAGTGTGGCAAGATCTGGGGCTCTTGGGCCCAGAGTCAGTGACATAGCCACAGAGGACTAGAGTGGAGAGTGAAGCGTCCAGCTGATAAGAAGAGAGGGCATATGCACAAGAACACCCATATGTGCAGATAATACCCACTTGACCTGGCTTCAATGACTGGATGATCAGAACTAGAAGAAGAAAGAAGAGGGAAAAAAAAACAGTGTATCTTTACAGCAAGGATTATTCCTACCCCCTCCATACACAGAGTAGACAGGGATGGGCAACCTGGACACTGGCTACCCAAAGTGGGAGGGCTACAAAGGCAAGAAATAACTAGCTTACAAGCTTTCAAGAAGGAATCTAGATCTAGAGGATGTGGAGGAAGGTTGAATCTCCACTGAGTAATATCCAGTCTGTCTAGGCAGGCTGATGGAGGAAGGTAGAATCTTCACTGAGTAGTATCTGCCTAGGCGGGCTGATGAAAGGAGTTGCAGATAGGTCTCTTGTGATACAATAGCAAATAATTGTTATCAGGACTGTTTGTGAGGGTTGGAAATGTAATGGTTGATGTTTTATAGCAAGGAGGGGAGTGATTAACTTTGCTGTCTAGGAACAGAGGTCCCTGGGACCATCAAGGGAGAAGAGTAGAGAGCAGGACCCTACACACAGAAGCAGTGACACCAAGAGATGGGAGGCACAGATGATGGCATGGAGAGATGGAGCAGCTGGGGACTTTAGACCCAGGGAGGGAGAGGGGCTGTGTACTGACGACCGCAGGTTGGTTGATGATGCATGGAGGGGATTGTAACCATGGCAATGAAAGATATAAGATAGGATGAATGTAAAACTAATGTTCTCCCATGGAAACAATCACATAATTCACAATAAAACATTAAAAAAAAAAAAAAAAAAAAAGAGTAGGTAACATAAACTAGTGGTTAACTGAGAGGGGGCTAAGGATACAGAGAAGGGACATGAAGGAACCTACAGAGTACTCCAAATGTTCCGTATCTTGATCTCAAGTATATCAAGTGGTGGCTAGTCAAGTATATATAAATATGTAAAACTTGATCAAGCTATATACTTAATAGTCCTGGTGTGGCAGTGTCTGATAAGCACTGGATTACAAACCACAGGGTTGGCAATTCAAAGCCTCCAGCTGCTCCTTGAAAAGCCTGTAAAGACACAGTCACTATGAGTCAGAATCAACTCAATGGCATTTAACAACAACAGTGCCCTTTACAGTATGTTAGTTCTCAATTTGAAAAAGTTCAAGTAGACTAGTAGGTATCAAATGTCAATCACAATGCTGAAGTTGTTAACATGAAAGGCTTCATATTCTATCATTATGGAGCTTGGTCTTTAGGCTGGGACAAGAGTTCTCAAAATGAGGTCTGTGGACCCCTGGGGGTCCTCAAGATCACAAATTCAAGTCTTTACCTAATACTAAGACAATCATTTGCTTTTTTTCACTGTGCTGGCATTTGCATGGATGTTGCAAAAGCAATATAGGTGGTTAAAACTACTGGTGCCTTGGCAGGAATCAAAGTCAAGTCATTAAACTGTAGGAGTCACTTTATTCTTCATGCTATACATTCTCTGAAAAAGCCAGCTTCACGAATCAATATCCTTAAGGAAGCAGTAAATACTATTTTATTAAATTTTGACCTTAAGGTCCATGCCTTTAATATTCTATGACAAGCGACAAGTGTAAAGCATTTCTGCGGCTTATGGAAGCACAATTATCTCAAAGAAAAGCATCTCTGTGATTATTTGACTGCAAGCAGAATTATCCTCTTTTCCTCACGAAACATAGTTTTTACTTAAGAGAACCAGGTTATTCTACTTTGTGTATGTCTTAGAAATGCAAAACCAGTATATATGTATGAGGGGGCTTGAAAAAGTTCATGGAGGAAATTAAATGAAAAGATAATGGAATCTTTCCACAAACTTTAAAAATCTCTCAAGAAGTTTATGACAAATATCCATTATCTTTCAAATTATATATTTGTGTGTAAATCAGGGAGATTTATCTTAGTCAAGGAAATGGCTCACATGGTTGTTGAGGCTATAAGTCCCAAGTCCATGGATCAGATGTCAAGAAGGAGGATTCTCCTGATTTGCAATAGCTGTAGGGGCTGACAAATGCAGGATATCAGGTCAGACAGCAGGTTGATGGTTCACGGGTCTCAGAGGCTGGTGAATTCAAGATCAGCAGGTAAGATGACAAGCTACTGGCTCACACGCTGCAGAAGCTAATGAATCCGATGACTGGCAAACAATATGGCAGGCCACTGACACAAGTGCCAAAACCCAGAGGTCAGATGATGAAAGCCAGATGCAGGATTCAGTGCAAACAAAAGTATAGAGAACTTGACCAGAACGTCCATATACATGCAATGGAGGCTACACCTCTGAGAAAACTCCCTTTCAACCAACTGGCTGCTCTGTGAAGATGTCATTATGGGACATACAACTTTAACCATCAGTTTATTTTGAAAGGTATTTTCTTAAACAATGAACAATGCAAGCCAGTCACTTTAAGAAATGATAGTATTTGCTGCCAATAAAAAAATTTGAATTTTGAAGTGACAATGTGAATTTTAAGAAAGCTTTATCCACCACTAAATGAGCTAAAAGATTTTCTAATATTTAAGAATTTTCTGATGAAATTAATGGTGCTACTAATATGCTAACATTTGCAAAATCTGAAAATCCAGTGAACCAGTACTTGTTAAATGACTAATAATGATGTTAAATGACTAATAATAATCAGACATGGCACAGCATTGCAGGATAATACAGTGGACCTCAAAGTCAGTTGAATCGCAAGGCGAACAGTTCACACTCAACAGCCACTCCTCAGAAACAGTATACAGGACTGCTATGAGTCCAACGTGATGGTACTTAACAATAATCAGGCATGGGTCAAAGGTCCATCCAAAGTGCAAGAGGGCCTTTCTTCTTCCCAGCCATCTTGGTAGCTGCTCTTGGTTGAGGGCCATCCCACATCTAAGGTAGGAAGATGGTGGCGGCAAAGAAAACAAAAAAAGTCACTGGAATCAATTAACCCTAGACTCCAACTTGTTATGAAAATTGGGAAGTATGTGCTTGGGTACAAACAGATTCTGAAAATGATCAGAATCTGTTTGTACATGCAAGGCTAAGAGAAACTGGTCATCTTCACCAACTACCCAGCCTTCTTGTTGTTAAGTGACAACGAGTTGGTACCAACTTGTACAACAGAATGAAAACACTGCCTGGGGTTCTGCACAATCTCATAATCGTGGCTATGCCTGAGCAAATTGCTGCTGCCATTGTGCCAATTGTTTGGGGGGGGGGGTCTTCCTCTTTTTCTTTGATCCTCCACTTTAAAAAACATGATATCCTTCTCTAGGTATTGGTCCCTCCTGATATGTCCGAAGTATGAGAGATGATGTCTGGCCATCTGGACTTCCAAGGAGCCCTCTGGCTGTACTTTTTCCAGCACAGATCTGTTTATTCTTTCAGCAGTCTATGGTATTTTCAGTATTCTCCAACACCATAACTCAAATGCATAGATTTTTCTACGATCTTCCTTATTCACTGTCCACCTTTAACATGCATATGAGATTACTGAAAATACCATGGCTTGGGTCAGATGCACCTTAGTCCTCAAACTGACATCTTTGCTCAACACTTTAAAGAAGTCTTGTGCAGCAGAGTTGCCTAATACAATATGTCACTTGATTTCTTGACTGTTGGTTCCATGAGTATTAATGGCAGAAAAATGAAGTCTTTGACAACTTCTATCTTTTCTCCATGTATATGGATATTGCTTATCGGTCCACTGGTGAGGATTTTTATTTCTTTACATTGGGATGCAATCCACACTGAAGGCCGGGGTCTTTGATCTTCATCAGTAAGTACTTTAACTCCTCTCTGCTTTCAGCAAGCAAGGTTGTATCATCTGGATATTGCAGGTTGCTAATGAGTCTTCCTCCAGTTCTGATGCCACGTTTTTCTTCATGTAATCCAGCTTCTCAGATTATTTGCTCAGCATACAGGCTGAATAAGCATGGTGAAAGAATACAACCCTGTCACACACCTTTCCTAGTTTTAAACCATGCGGTATTCCCTTGTTCTGTCCGAACAACTGCCTCTTGGTTCATGTACAGGTTCCTCATGAGCACAATTAAGTGTTCTAGAATACTCATATTTTGCAATGTTGTCTGTAGGTTGTCATGATCCACACAATCAAAGGCCTTTGCATAGTCAATAAAGCACAGGTAAATATCTTTCTGGTATTCCCTGCTTTCAGTCAAGATCCATCTGACATCAGCAATGATATCCCTTGTACCATGTCCTTACCTGGCCTTGAAGAAATCCAAAATATATTACTGTGCCATGTTGGCCAAAAGAGGTGTCCATCACTACAGTGGTAGTAATACTGAATTGGGCACAGCATGCAGAAAATAATACAGAGTATGCACATTGGCTATCATTAATCCAGGTAATTCCGATGTCATCAGAAGCATGTCAGAACAGACTGGTGAAAATAAACCATGTAGTTGTTTATTTTTTTCTTTACTAAAACCAGTCAGAGTTTATTTAAAAAAAAAAAAAAAAAGTATAAGATAGAGCAATGCTTTTTAATGTAGCACAATGAAGAATACATCAATATGGTGTCAGATTCCACGTCGCAACTTACCTTTAAGTTACCACTTGTTGAGTTTTGGTGTACTATCTAGTCACAATCATCTGAAAAGACTACTAAAATATTCCTTCCTTTTCAAAATACACATCTAAATGAAGTTTTCTTTGTATACGTCAATGAAACAATGCATGGCAACAGATTAAATACAGAGCAGAGCCGAAAAGTCAGGGGATTTCTATTAAAGAGACCTGCAAAAATGTAAAAGAATGCAAATCTTCTCATTTTTTGGTGGAAAATATAATTACTTTCCATAAAAATAAGTTAATTGTGCTAATGTTATTTATAAATGATTAACAAGTTAAAAGGTTTTCAGTTTTAATTTATAATTGGTAAGTACTGACAGCTATGATCCACATACCTAAAACCTCTTGAGGTCTTCAATACTTGTAAGAACGTAAAGAAGTCCTGAAACCAAAACGTTTGTGAATGACTGCCCTATAGAGGAGGAGATCAGATTTGTACTTTCCAGAAAATCTTCTAAGAACATCCAAGCAGGAATGAAAACACCTTGAAAGGTTCAAGAAATGTCCAACTTAATAGATTCACAGTATCCATAGGACTTGATAGGTCACAGTGAACTTGGTAAAAAGAGTTTCAGACCTCAAGGCTTAGAGAGATGAATAAGGTAAGGTAATAGAGACAGAGTGGTAACTAATGGTAACCGTAGTTTAGACTAAGAAAAAGTCTAAAAGCATGAGAAAGAGATGATGATCATGTTTACAGACAAAAATAAAGGGTATGACAGAAATAAGTGACCAAGTGATTATAAGGGTATGAAAAAAGATGGGATTCCAAAGCACAAAAATGCTCTTTGATCCCCGTCTTCCTTGGAAGGCGGCTGTTTATGCTGGACGTGTGGCCAGAGACGGGTAAGGATCACGTGGAACCTCGGCTACTTAAGACAGAGCCATTGCCATGCTGCAATGAGTCTCAATGACTGGTAAGACTGAGGAATTCGCACTGACCACCTAAGACAGGCAGCGTCCCTTAAACAGTCAATAAATAAGGAGGATTCAGATGCAGACAGTGCAGACCCAGTCAGGAGGCCAAGCCCCTGAGGACCGTCCAAACCATAAGCTCTGAGGATTAGACTCTAGCTACCTAGTAGACATAGCAAACTGTCCCTTATCTGATTATTCAGTAATGCTTGGTAGTAATCTCATACATGAGCCCTGGATATCCACAGACAAATGTAAAAACCTTCCCTAAAA
>NW_006408674.1:7466255-7569892 GCF_000296735.1 Chrysochloris asiatica | reverse complement strand
TAATAATCAATGTAATGAAACAAGCTATATGAATGGTTGAATGTGAAGCTGATGACGTGCCCTGTAAACTTTCACTCAATGCAAAATAAAAACATTAAAAAAAAAATGCTCTTTGAATAGAGAAAAGGACATTCCTTCTTTGATAACTGAAAGAAAAAAAATGGATAGCAATGCAAGTTCAACTGAGGAAACAAGAATCGATCTTATAATGACTTTGTATTGTCCAAAGCCTCAGTCTCTTTTGTTTCTTAACGAGCACTTATGAGACTATCATTCTTACACTACAAAGAAAAAAAATGTAAACTCTTGTTCAAATTCACTCAGTTGTTGTTGGTAGGTGCCATCAGGTGGGTACCGACTCATAGCAACCCTATGCACAACAGAACTAAACACTGCCCAGTCATGGGCCAACCTCACAAGTGTTGCCAACCTTGAGCCCACTGATGCTGCCATTTTGCCAATCCATCTCACTGGGGGTATTCCTCTTTTTCTCTGACCATCCACCCTACCAAACATGATATCCTTCTCTAGTGACTGGTCCCTTGACAATATGTCCGAAGTATGAGAGACGAAGTCTGGCCATCCTAGCCTCCAAGGAGCACTCTGGCTGCACTCGTCCAACACAGATCTGTCAGTTCTTTTGGCAGCCCATGGCACTTACAATATTCTCCTCCAACACCATAACTCAAAAGCATCAACTCTTCTATGGTCTTCCTTATTCACTGTCCCCAGCTTTCGCATGCATATGAGGTTACTGAATATACCATGGCTTGGGTCAGACGCACCTTAGTCCTCAAACTGACATCTTCACTCTTCAACACTTTAAAAAGGTCTTGTGTTTATGGAGTCAAAATCAGTTGCTAACCTCATGTGTGTCAAGTATAGAACTGTTCTTACACAGGGTTTTCAAAGGCTGATTTTTCAGAAGTCAGTTACTAGGACTTTCTTCCAATGTATTTCTTGATGGGCCAAACCTCCAATTTTCTGATTAGCAATTGAGCACAGTAAACTATCTGCATAGCCCAAGGGCTCCACTAGGAATTAAACCAGGATTTCAGAACCCAAACCCCCATGTTGCCTCCACAACGAAGGGGCCTGAGATACACAATCGGGAAAGAAGATGGACATCAGGTCAGGAAACTGCTTTAAGACACTCTGAAGGTATAGGGGAACCTCTTACAAAGGCAAGGAAATATTATTCTCAATACTGCATCTGAAACACTCAGAAACTTAGCATTTACAAACCCTTCCAAATTCAGGTAGGGCAATAAGAACAGGAAGAAAATCACAATGGCAGAGCTGGTACCCACCACCTCCTGATCAGCAGGAGTAAATTCAGTGCCTCCGAGTACAAAAATCCAAGGAAAGTTTGAGTTCCATCATAAAACTCCTATATTCATATTTAATCAAGCAACCATCATTGGCCATATTGAGGGAGGGAAGAAAGGATTCATAAAAAGGTCTTATCCAGAATTTAGTTTCCACCCTGGGAGTTACTAAGGGCCAAAGGGTGATGAAAGGGTGATGTCTAAGGAGCAATGAGCCCAATAATGGTTAAGCTTCAAAGCAACAGTTGTGAGTAGTCAGAAACAACTCAGGAGGAACGTGGGAATATGCAAGTAATGGGAATGGAGAAGTTAAGAAAGGTTACAGGGGTCAGTGTGGGATTACCCAATAAACAAGGTAAACAAGGGTGGGCTTACTTACTAATCTGTAATGAACAATTTCATGTTTTTTCATCACATCAAAGATTCTGTTTTCTAGTTATGACTGGCATCTCTCTCTCTCCCTTCCAACTCCACAGCACCCTTCTATAGAATCAAAGCCTTTTGTCAAATTTATAGTCCCTGACAGGGATGGAGTATCCAGTCGGCAAAGTAAGCATAGGTTTACTTACTAATCTGTATGCAACAGGGTCACATATAGTGAAAAATATGCAAAACTGCTCACTAGCGATTACTAAGCACAAGTAAGCTTGTGCTTATCTTGCTTATTGGGTAATCTGCCTGACAGGGTCTAAGGAAGACACACAGTTAGGATCACAGCAAGCTTTATAGCTATGGAGATTGGGAAGAGGTTTCTAAATGAAAGTTTTGAGTGTGTATTTACGTAGGATCCTTCTGTACCAGAGTTTCTAGCGTTCAAAACAAACAGTCAAACACAGTTCTTGCCCCCAAGAGGACATGACAGCTTAGTTGGGGGAAAAAAAAATCAGACTAATTGGATGGAGGGGATAGAATTACATTAGTCCCAGGAGAAAGGTAAGGGAAGAAAATTGGCTCTTGTTTTTAGACCTGCTGGGTTGAATATGCCTCAGGTAAATACATTCACTCAGTAGGCCAATGAGTATTATGGATCTTGAGAACAATCAGGGCTAAGGAGTGCAATCTAAAGCTTGGTCACATAAAGAACTGATCCCGTATGAAGACATGGGCCCTCAGTACAAGACAAGGAATGATTTAACAGACTGGACCTTCATTCAGTAAGAAAAGGAAGCAAGCGTCAGAATGAGAAGAGATCACCAATACAAAAACTAGGAAGTCATAGAGTCTTATTTGTGGTTGTTGTTAAGTGCCGTCGAGTAGGTTCTGACCCATAGCGACCCTGTATAGGGTTTCCGAGGAGCAGCCAGTGAGCTTGAACTGCAAACTTTGCAGTTCAAATGGCTTTGCAGTCTGGCGCATTAACCCACAGCGCCATACCAGGACTCCAATGAGATCATCAGAGACTAACATAAGGTGTAAGAATTCTAGAAACAGCACTAGTCTAGAAATTAAGAGAGAGGAGGTATCTGTTATGAGACTATCACCCACTCACTGTACAAACTTAAAGCAACCGCTTTTAATTCTAAACTGAATTCTCTTTGTTCTTCAATGAGTCAGATAGTATAACCTGGGAACAGTGTGAGATTACCCAATAAGGAAAGTAAGCAAGGGCTTACTGTCTTTCTCCTAACCCCACAGCACTTTCTATAGAATCAAAGCCTCTTTTACAGTTTACAATCCCTGATAGGGACTGAATTCCCAGTAAGCAAAGCAAGCGCAGGCTTATTTATACACACTAACCTGCAGTGAACAGTTTCATGTGGTTTTCACCACATCTTTATTCAATACAGATTAGTAAATAAGCACAGATAAGCCAATGCTTATCCTGTTTATTGTGTACTCCTCTCTCACCTGGGAGACAGGTTTCTAACATAGTTAAAATAATTCTAAGATTACAGATTACAACTTTTAAAAGAAAAAGCCTCAGAAGAAAAAAAGACTCCAGAGACAGATGGTAATGTCAAAGTCAGAACCTGGAGACTGCAGTGAGCACAGGTGTTAAATAGTAAGAGATTAAGCGCTCTGTCAAAAGACACACACATACATGTACACACACACAAACACCCTCCCCCCTCCAACAGAAGAGCTACTCCCATGTCTTTATTAAAGGAGGCTACAAGTGTGGTGGTAGAGTCCTGGTGTAGAGCTGTGGAGTGACCTTGCGCTGGACTGCAACCACAAGGTTGACGGTTCAACCTTACCAACCGCGACTCAGAAACCCTAATACAAGGTCGCTATGAGTCAGAACTGACTCAACAGCACTTAACAACAACAACACAGGTATTGTGGAATCCTGGTTTCGCACTGTGGGTTAAAGCACTGGGCCGCAAGGTAGGCCTGAACTACAAGGTCGGTTGTTCAAACTCACCAGCTGCTCCTTGGAAACCCTATACAGAGTCAGAACCAACTCCAAAGCAGTCAACAACAACAAACGGGTGCTGCTGTTGACTGCTGTGGAGTTGGTTCTGTTGTTAAGTGCTATAGAGTCAGTTGTGACCCTTCATAAGGTTTCCAAAGAGCGGCTGGTAAGTTTGAACCGCCAACCTTGTGGTTCTAACCAACCTTGTGTTCCAGTGCTCACCCTACAGCCACACTAGGATTCCAATGTTCGTAGGGGAGGGAAAAAAAGTAAGTTTTATAAGTTTCAAAACTAAAATACATACTGACCTGGTGTTAAAGTCAGGTTGGTACATATAATACTGGCCAGGAATAAAAAACCCCAGTAATACTGTCAGTTAAGTTGCTACCATAATCAACAATTATGTACAACTGTAATCCATTTTTAGCACACAAATCAATCTTTCTTTAGATCTGCCCTTTGAGGGTTCTCCAATTACCTCCAGGGAACTCATCACAAAGCATTTTAAAAATCAAAACAAAATTGTTATGTCACTATAATCTAAAACGCCTGCTACAACCAGACAGATAATAAAAAACTAAAGTGGAATTCAAAAGTCATGGATCTCATTGTCCTTTTGAACTACTGATGGCAAAAGCTTATCCCCATTTATTCAGGAATTTTCCTCCCATGTTTACGCTATTTAACTACTCACATTATATACAACAATCAATCAAAAAGTATTGCTACAGAATCACATAAACACTTATAAAACAAAAACATCAAACTGTGAAACTACTGCTACTTGGCGTCTCGTCCATCTTCTGTTCTAAACTCTGAAGGTGGTGCGTTCATTTCTCTAACCCTTCCCCTATAGAATCCTGTGTTCTTCAATTTACACCATGTCAAAACAGCAGTTTGGGCATCCACAAGGAAGTTAAATCATATTCTTTTGAAATGTCCTTTGAATTTGGGGAACAAAATGAGTTCTGAAAGGACATGATCAGGGCCATGGGGTAGATGGGGTAAGATTTCCCAATGAAATTCTCATACGATAGCCCTTGTTACCCTGGTTGTGATAGGAAAGAATACCTAGGCCCAACTTTCCTGACCATTTTTCCACCAAATTAGTTTTCTATTTTCTTAAAATTGCATCATAATACGCTCCTGTGATTATTGTAATGTCCTTTAAAAAAAAACTACTCCTTTGGAATTTCCCCATAACCTTCTGAGCTGAATTCTCTGCCTTGAATTTAACTGATTCAGCAGATCCCCTCGGAAGCCACTATTCTGACTGGACCCTTTTTTTTTTCGAAGACACTTTACGAGACTAAGACAATTACTGAGAGAACTTGTCTGCAGTCATCCACTGATCACAAAGACATGTTTAAACACATCTTGCTTGGAATAAACCTATGAATGTATGAGCTAGAGCTCTAGTAGCAACACTTTACTTACTCTTGTACTGAGGAGAAATAATCTTACCAGGAGTCTATTTAAATCCCACTGATAAAATTCACTGACAATTAATTACATCGTCTGCAATGTGAATTCAACACTCTGAAATTTGGATACTGACTTATTAATGGAAAGTCAAGCAATTTTCCTATGAAAATATTAAATATTATAATATGTGTCATACTTTTAAAATCTTTTCAGCCAGTTTCCTTTAATTATGAAATGTACTTTGCTGCGGGGGGGGGGGGGGGGGGGAGTCCTGTCTGAAACACAGAAGCATCCAGCATTTGGAACTGGTGCTTTTACAACATTACTAGGCTAAAGACTATTTAACTATAAACAGGCCGCAACAATAGCAAGAAAAAAATAAAGGTCATTTCCACAGCTGCCATTTAGGGGGCCAAGAAGGAGGCAAAATCACAAGACATGATAAACACTAAAAGGGTACAACCAGGGCTGCTTGTTTTCATTCAAACCACAGACAGAAGCAAAATCCTTATGTAACCTCCTCCACCCCACCCTTCTCGGTCTAACCCTTTTCCTACTCTCCCCTTCCCAGCAGTGGATTTCTGACAAGTTCTCCCGAGTCAATACAGTAGATATTACCTAGGAAAAGCAGATTTGCAGAACACACTGGGATTAGCACAACTCTTTGCAGGCAGAGAAAATTATTTGCTATTTGATCCCATTATTCTTTTACCATCTCCATCACCAACTACTGAAGAAAATAGCCTAAACATTAATATCTCAGGTTGGCGTGCTTTCCTGTCAAGTTAAGCTAGGGGTACAAACCCACTTAACTAATTTGCCCTTTAAACAAACATGACAATTTAGGGAATGGTTATTTAGCAAAGGGGCCTGAAACCAATGAGTGAAAAACTGCACAAATACCTAGCATGTAAACACTAAAATACCAGCAGAAGGAGAACTCTAGTTGCCCCTCTTCACCACCTCAAAAGCATTCATAAGCCTTTTCACTGAGTTCATAACTAAGTGCTTGGCTGCTAAAAGTTGTGAGAAAAGTAGCAGGGATCATGTAGTATTTCCAAAAACTTCACAGACTACAGGTAAGAAAGTTATCTAGCTTGAATCTGGGTGTGCAAATATGCTTTTACTGCTCTAACTCCCTTAGGAATAAGACAGAAATAAGTGTACAAATCCTTATTATCTGCTAGAGTGGTGGTGTACACGTCTGGGATTCTAAATGCTGCCCAGAATAAAACTCCAGCCTTTCATTCCTGGGGCAGTAATGCTTCGGCTCTGGGAACCTACGCCAGATTCTACTATGTACCATTAAAACCCTTATGGAGTTTTCCTGGAAAGCTATGATGAAGTTATTATGGGAATTTTTATCAAGAGAAAAGGTGAGTTTTCCCAAGTTCCATTCTGCATTTATGGAATCCTGGCATAGCGCTGTAGGATAAGCACCGAACTGCAAACTACAAGGTTGGTGATTCAAATTCCTCGCAAACTCTGTAAAAAACTCCATTGCACAAAACAATTCTACTTTTTTATATAGGTCTTAAAGGAATCCTGGAATCCTGGTTTGGTACTGTGGGCTAATGCGCTGGACTGCAAAGTCAGTTTGAACCACAAGGTCGGTGGTTCAAGTTCACTAGCCGCTGCTTGGAAACTCTATACAGGGCCCGCTATGGGTCGGAACTGACTCGATGGCACTTAACAACAACAACAACAACAACAAAAGAATCCTGGTGTGGGTTAATGCTCTTGACTGCAAGGTCGGTTTGAACTGCAAGGTTAGCGGTGCAAGCTCTTCAGCTACTCCTTGGAAACCTTACACAAGGTCACTACAAGTTAGCACCTAGCAAAAACAACATAGGTCTCAAAACAATTATATGTTTGTAAAGTTGCTTTGTTTCAAAAGGAAAAGGTTACTGAAATTTTAACTGTCTTGAAAAACCAGTTTTGTGCAAAGGATTGGGGCAAGGTCTCCCACACTGTGGGAGATACCTGCTTTCACTGGCTCTCTCAGGATCCGCTAACTGCTCTGACATACATCATGGAATGATAGACACAGCACATTCCTCCTGACATCAATACTGCTACACTTGTATTCAACAGACAGACCCACAATTACTTCCACAGCGACCCGAGATTCCCTCCAATGTAGTTAGGGTTCATTTTACCTATAAATGTGGCCAATCAGTCCACAGACTAAGTTTTCTACACAATGTACACCAACAATAGCGCCCACCACCACCCCAATGCCAAAATAAACATGGCATTGGTTGGGCTATAGCACCAGAGAGATCTAGATTCACATCCTGGTTCCATTCGTTTGCCTTGTGGCTGGATTTATGAGCCTGTTTCGCCTTCTGCAAAATAGGAGGGAAACCTGGCAGGGATGTTTTAAGACAAAGATCCCAAACTGGCCCACAGGTTGAATTCAATCTTCAGAGACATATTACATTTGGTCCATAAAGTGCTTTTAAAAAGCTAAATTGCTACATCAAAAAGTGAAGAGGAGGAAGTCAGGGGGTTAATCAAAACAGAGATTGCCAGCCTAACAAGGAAAAAAGTTAAAGATCCATCAACCTGGGGCCTGCATTTTGGCATGACGACAACCATGCATGGCTGCGCCCTTTAAAGAGGTACAGAGCCCGTAGTTTAACTGGCACTGCTGTTCTTGTCTTATCTATGTTGCCTCAGCTGCTTGTCCGGGCTTAGGTTTGCAACCACTTTGAACATTAAAACAAAATAACTTGGGAGTGCTGTGAAAACGTTTGTGAAGGCGTTATTATCAGTAGTTTACTTGGTAGTTAATAAGTTTGGTGTTGAGTCTGAGCACGTATTACTTTTATTCTGCCTCATGAACACCAATATCACAGCAAAAGAAAGTCCACAGAACCACTTCTTGATCAAGAGCCCAATCCAAACGGCCAATGTTTCCATGATCATTCCCCATTCGCACCAAGTTTCTAGCTTCCTGTTGGCTATCCAGGTTGGAACAATTTCCCTTCCATACACGGTTGCCTTGGCCAAGGAAATATTGGTAAGTGAACCTTTTGGGAAAAAGGGAGAGCAAACAAGTATTTTTATATTGCACAAAGATTGACTTACAAGGGGCCTTCAAAAAGTTGGTGGAAAAATAGAACTAAAAGGGAAGGAATTTTTCCTGAACCTTTTGCAGTCCCCTGGAGTCCTGGTGTGGCACTGTGGGTTAATGTGCTAGACTGGAAAAGTCGGTTTGAACGGCAAGGTTGGTGGTTCAAGCTCACCAGTTGCTCCTTGGAAACCCTCTACATGGTCGCTATGGGTGGGAACCGACTCAGCGGCACTTAACAACAAGTAGACCGCAGTGCACTTCCAAATCCCTTATCTGCAAACAGCCTTCACTGTCAGCCGCTCAAATTGAAATACTTGTGGCGCTGGGGGATAAGCACTCGGCCGCAAAGTCGGTTTGAACCACAGGCTGGCAGTTCAAACTCACCAGCCGCTCCTCAGAAGCGCTGCGCAGGCTCGCGGTGAGTTAGAACCGACTCGGCTTGGACGGCCCTAACAACAAAACCAAACCCTCTGCAGGGCGAAGCGACTCCGCTCAGAACAAGCCCGGTGGGCGCGTGCGGAAAAGGCCGGGTGCAGGGCCCTGAGCCCCACAGGCCGGACGGGCAGCCGGCTGAGCTCCAGACGCTAACGCCCAGAGAATCTCAGCCGAGGGGTGCAAATCACCCTCAACAGCCATCCTCGGGCTGGCACCGGCCAGCAATGTCACCGGGGGAGAGACAGAGGCAGGCGGTGGTGCACCGGTGCTTTCCGCAGACCCAACGCCGCCGCCCGGCTCCCCCGACCAGCGTCTGCGCGAGGCCCAGCCGTAGCCAGGGAGACCAGAGGCCCGCCCCGCTCAGCAGACTCGGCCTGCTACAGCCTGGCGCCCGAGCAGGCCTGGAAGCCGGTACCCGGCCTCGCAGCACTATTCGGAGTCTTCTGAGCTGAAGACACTTCAGAAAAAGCATCCGAGTTGCCAGCAATCTGCAAAGGCGCCAGGACAGCAAGAAAGCAGCCCTGCCACCACCCACCCTGCACCCGCCAGGACGCACTGTCGAACCGAGGGCCCACAGGGTCTCCTTCCTTACACCTCCTGATGGCCTTCGGTGGACCCGAAATCCTCCAGGCACAACGGAAGAACATGGCCGACTTGAGCGGCGAGAAAACTCAGAAGAAAAGGCCGAGAAACGTGGATACGACCCAAGTGGGTAACCTCACTTCATGCCCGCTTGCCATTTACGCAGGGCAGGCCTGGGCCTTCCTAACTAGTTCGTCAAGCACACCAGAACTGAGGTGGTCTCCCCACCTCCCTCACCAGTTTGAGCACCTGGCTTGGCCTTGGGCTGAGGCCTAACGAAAATCCACATGCATTCCTCTCGCCAGGCCTTCAGAGGCTCGGAAAGCAGAGGCTGCTGCGGCCTAGGGCAGCGATAAGGACTGAGCCAACTCCCTAAGCCCACAGCTCCAGAGCCCACCTGTAGGTCGCCCGCAGGCGCCACCTGCACTGTCTCCCTGGTTCGAAGCCAACTCACACACGCCCAGCAACCCACTCGCGTGCGACCCTACCTGGCCTCCCCGTCCCAAAACGCCAGCGCCAATCGAAAGTGTGAAGCCACGTGACCTTCCCGGGCTTGAGAAGCCAGAGCACAGACAACACGAGGAGCCAAATCACTCCGCCTTAAAGGAGCCGCGCCCGCTGCCGTCGTGGCTCTCTTCCTGTGACTGTACGCCCAGCGCGAGAGTCTCCGCCGCCAGCAGCCCCGCCCCTCCCAGGCCTCCCTCCAAAGCTTCCGAGAGGACGAAGGAGACTAAGTTCTTGGCGCCGGCGGCTTCGGGTCTCACGTGCGACAAGCGTAAGAGAACGAAGTGTTGCGGTTCCCAAGGCTCCGTTCCGTCCTTTCAGTTTTCGTTCGGCCAAACACCCGAGGCCACAGAGTGCGCCGCGCAGCTTGGAAGCGCCACCGGCCCCCGCCACCTAAGAGCCGCGGCGCCTTTAAGCCCAAAGGCCCTGAGTCACGAGAAGGCTCCCTGCCCCCTCGCCACACACCCCCTCCACGAGGCCCCACGCCCGCGGGCACGTGACCCGCGCCCCGCCCGGGACTCGCGCGCAGCGGGGGTGGAGGAAGGGGGTACAGCGGCTCCCGCCGAGGCTGCGCACGGACCGTTAGCTGCCGCGACCCTGACCGCGGCCCCGCCCAGCCCCGCCTAAGCGGGCGGCTGGCAGCTCTTACCAGCGGGAACGCCATGGGGCTGCTGTGCCCCTGCGGGACAGACGGGCAGCCGGCGGGCAGGCGCGGCGAGAGGCACGCAGACACGTGGGCACTATTTTTGCAGCGAGACGCACGCCGCACCGTACTCGGGCCGCTTATAAAGCCTCGCGGAGCCGCCCCCCAGCCGGATGCGAAGCACCTGTGTCGGCCCCGCCCGGGCCCTTGCCCCCGCCCCCGCCCGCACGCCCTGCCCCGCCCCTTCCAGCGGACCCGGCGGCGAGCTCGGCGCCCACCGGGAACTGGACGTGGGCGCTCGGGCGGCCTGCTTACAGACTTCGTGACCACTGCTGGCTATTGCCACCCCTAGCCAGCCCGGGAAGGCCTAAGCTTGAGTGTGCCACTCACCGCCTGACCCCAGTCGTCACTTCTTTCCTCCGGTCCTCAGTTTCCCCCGCTAGGAAATCAGGCGCGGTTTACAAGCCCCTGCGACGCGGCGGAGACGTACTGCTTGTCAGTAAAGCCCTGCGCCCACGCTCCTCCTTTTCCAGAGAGCCGGCCCTGTACGCCCCCGTCCGAACCTTGGTCCCCAGGCGCCAGCAGGTGCGCTCACTCGAGACCAGCTGCTTTGTGCGCTGGAAAGGGAGGTGTCGATCTGGAGAGACAGGAAAGTTGCCAAAGGAACCGGGATCTTCTTGGGAACGCAGTTCCGTGAGGGACGAATCCTTCCTGACGCTCCTGTGCGGATCTCACGCCGGACTGCGATAGGAAACTCCACAAAAAGCAGTCCAGGAACAGGGTGGGAGCCCCAGGTCGGCCGAGGGGAAGCCCTCCAGAAATTAGAAGGCGAGAGAGAACCGCGGGCTGGGCTGGTGACTGGAGAGACGAGCGGGAGTAGCTGGAGCAGGAGCCGACCGGAAGCCCAGGCAAGCGCAGAGGCGGTGATGGCATTCCAGGCAGAGAGACCCAGCGAAGGCGGAGAGGTGCTGGCCGAGCCTCAGCTCAGTCTGACCAGGACTCAGAATAATGGGGCTGATGCTCTGGAAGGAGGGCAACCTAGGGCCGGTTTGTGAAGGGTACTTGGCAGACAGCAGAAAATGAATGATTTATAAAGAGAAGAATGGTAGTATCAGGTCTCCTTTAGGATGTTCCTGGAGACTTTGTAGAGGTTAACCAGAAGCAAAAAAAAAAAAGAAACAGGCGACAGGGTTGGGGAAGAAATGTCTTCATTGAGCATTAGTATTGTATATGGAGTCCTGGTGGCGCAGTGGGCCAAAGCAGTAGACCACAAGGTTGGTTTGAACCACTAGTCGTCAAACTCACGAGCTACCCCTTGAAAGTCCTATACAAGGTTGTTAATGACTCAACAGCACTTAAACACAACACACACACACTGTAGTATACGGGTATATCAACATCATGTATTAATCACTTGCTCAAAGCTCTTCTAGCAGTTTGGAAGATGGGGGGCTGCTGCCTTTCTGTCAGGCTGGTGTGTAATGAATAAGGAGAGTGGGAGAGGTCACTGCGAGCTCTCTCTCTAGGGCAATGGAAGGATAGGACGTCCATGGTCTAGGTTAGGATTTCAGAAGAATTCATGGTAGAAGGTAAGAAAGACTAGATACTGGACCGGAAGTCACAGTAACAGTTGGCCGATGTCATCCAGCAGTAGGACCTCATACTGAAGCTTCCTGAAGTTGCTGAGACCAAAGCAAAGAGGGTGATGACTGTAGGGGCAGGACATGAGGTGACCCTGGCAACCCCCGCCATTAGCCCTCTGTTTTCCAGATGGCCCATTCCTGTGACGCAGGAAAAGGCATGTCCTGGTTCAGTTCTCAGTCCCTTTCTCAGGGAGCAGCCCACCCCCATTCTAACCCTGGTCCAAGCAGCGCAGGACAGTTTGGGCTCTGCTGGTGCCACATCCAGATGTCTACTGTATAGGAACCATATGAGGGTGGGTGAGAGTACTGAGGAGGACCGTGCAAGAAAGAGATCCCAAGGCAGCCAGATCTTTCAAGTAAAGCTGGAAATACAGGTTGGTTTGTTTAATGTGAAATCTTCCAAATTCTAAAATTGGTCACTAATTTCAATGAAAAGCCAATCCCAGCCTATCTAGGGGCCCCATGCAGCTGC
Organism: Chrysochloris asiatica; assembly: GCF_000296735.1. Taxonomy (NCBI): domain Eukaryota; kingdom Metazoa; phylum Chordata; class Mammalia; order Afrosoricida; family Chrysochloridae; genus Chrysochloris; species Chrysochloris asiatica. Next base: position 7,557,425 of record NW_006408674.1, on the reverse strand, counting down.
GCATCGATGGTCCTTTACTCCTTGACCCCAAAGCTGGGTGTGATAAAAGTCTAAAGTCTGACTGTGTTGGTGGCCAGGAGGCAGGCTTGCAGAATGTGCCCTTTTTGATATATTCCTGAGTATTTTTGTGTACATCCTCCCCCCCACCAAAATAAAACGGGGGAATAGAAGCAAATGCTGTTGAATGATGATACATGGAGGGAATTGTAATCATTGCAATGAAATGATGGTGTAAAGCCAATATTCTCTCATGAAAATTATCACTCAATTCACAATAAAAACTTTTAAAAAATAATTAAGAGTCTGAAACTTGACATAATAGTCAAAAAAACTCTTCATATTTCAGTACTCCCAGAAAATGAAGGCATCTTTCAGGGGACTTGGAACAGAAAATTACTGCAACCAAAAATCCCTCTTCCTAAACTTTACGTTGTAGGTATTAATAATAATTAACCTTCCTCAAGGATCTCTGGTAGCATAGTGGTTATGAGTTGGGTTGCTACCTTCAAGGCCAGCAGTTCAAAACTACCGACTGTTCCATGGGAGAAAGATGAGGATTTCTGCTCCTGTAAAGATTTACAGCCTTAGAAACCCTGTTCAGGGTGGCTATGAGTTAGAACGGACTCCACAGCATATAACCACCACCACCAAACTTCCTTGAGCACTTACTATATACCTGTCACTGGTGTGGCACTGTTGGTTATATATACTGGACTGCAAAGTTGATTTGAACCGCATGGTCAGCAGTTCAAGCTCACCAGCTGCTCCTTGGAAACCCTATTCAGGGCTGCTGTGGGTCAGAACTGACTCAATGGCACTTAACAACAACAACAACAATATACTTGGTACAGTGAGTACTTTACATATATTAACTCAGTTCACAAATGAGGAAACTGAAACTCGGAGAAGTAACCAAAGCCTCCCAATTAGACATGTAGGACTAGAACTCAAACCTAAAGCAGTCTTCTGGTCCCAGCACCAGCACTGTTAAGTTGTTCTTAAAGACCATCAAGTTGGTTCCAACTCATGGTGGTGGTGGTGGTGGTGTGCCATGGAGTCAATTCTGACCCCAGCCACCCTGTATAGGGTTTCCGAGGAGCAGCTGATGAGTTTGAACCACCAATCTTGTAGTTCAAATCGACCTTGCAGTCCGGTGCATTAACCTGCAGCACCACACCAGGACTCCACAGTCTTAACTAGACAACAACAAATGTGGCCCTTTATGCAACTGATTCAGAACTCACTGCACATGATTATGTAAGCACACACTCATGGCCTCAGGTATAGGTGAGTCCTTGCTCCTTGCCCATATATGTTGTCAGGCCTGCAGATCACACAGGAAGAGCAGTACTGCTGACTGGAAGATGCCCTCAATTCACAGGGCAGGGTGCAAAGAGGCGGAGGTGGATATTAAGTGACTCGGTGAAGCCCCCACAGCTGACCAGTGGCAGGGACAAACAGGCAGCATTATGCATTCTCCCAGTCAACAAATAGCCTTTGAGCCCAGCTACGCCTGGCACCATTTCTCCAGTCAAGCTCTGATTTACAATACAGGTTTTAAGTGTAACTGTAATTAGTGAATTAGATTTTAAACACAAGTCCTAGAGAGACAGGAGGGGTCCTGTAGTCTTGCTTAGGTATTCCCAGAAGACAAAGAAGACTTCTGGCGAGAGAAAACAATTTCCTGGTTACAAACGGTCAGAGGGAGAATGCACTTTGGAACACAATGGGAAATGGAAACACAGTCTCTGCTCAAGTTTTGCCAAGCTCTGTGCAAAAGAGCAAGGCACTTTCTTTGTGTATGTGTGTTGTTTTAAGTGGTATGAAAGAGTGGATCAGACCCACTCTTCATCATGGTGGTGGTGGCGTGCCATCGAGTTGGTTCCAACTCATAAAGATGCTGTATAGGCTTTTCAAGGCTGTAAATCTTTACAGGAGCAGAAAGCCTCATCTTTCTCCTGCAGATTAGCTGGTAGAGTTGAACTGCTGACCTTGCGGTTAGCAGCCCAACTTGTAATGCACTACGCCTCCAGGGCTCCTTTCCTTCATACACAAGAATAAAGAGAGTTAAAGATATAAATGAGAAATGCAATGCTTGGAAATTTTTAGACGGAAACAGTATTAGCTACCTTAACTGGGTGCCAGATACACAACAAAACAAAATGTTGCCTGCTCGTTAACCATCTCCATGATCATTGACAGATCAGACCATTGTGCGCCACTGAGTTTTCATTGGCTGACGTTGAGAAGGTGATTACCAGGCCTTCCTGCCTAGTTTGTCTTAGTTAGGAAGCTCTGCTGAAGCCTCCAGTGACAGAAGGCTGGGAGCTGCACATTGTGAGATGGAATGAGCGGGAACACAAACACCCACGTGTAAGGGTTTATTGGAGGTCGGAAGGAAAGCGAGAGTATTGCTGGGGGAAGGACTTTTATACTGGTTGAAGAGGAGGGCGGGGTTGAGATTAGTGGAGGTAAGTGATAGGTTGACTAGGGATGCCTTGCTGGTAGGGAGAGAGGAGGTTGAGGAAGTTCCGTTAGGTTGGAAGAGCGGAGGGAGAGCAAAAGCGCGGTAAGCAGCCATTTTATTATGCATGTGGATGAGGGATTCTGTCACACATGAGGTGCACTGACTGGGAACCAAACCCAGACCTTTCTCATGGGATACGAGACTTCTATTACTAAACCACCACTGAGCTCAACAGGCAACATCAGAGTGTTTTTATCAACTCAAGAGGGATGGATTTAGAAAATATTAAACTAACGTGGGCTATAAAGGAAAACTGACCAATTTGAGCACAAGAGGTGTTATTTAAAACTTGAAAAAGACAAGTTATAAACTAGAAAAAGATACTTGTGATATATAGATCTAGAAGGGACTAGTTCGCAGAATATATATGAACGTTACAAATCAATAAAGAAAAATGAGCAAAAGATGAAAACAGGCACTCCACAGTAATGGAAACCCAAATGGCCAATAAACACATCAGGAGATGCCCACTCTCACTAGTAGCCAGGGAAATGCAAATAAAATCCTGAAAGGGTACCAACCACTTCACACCTCTCATCTAAGCCAAAATGGAAGTGTTGCAGCAAAGATCACTGCCAGGGTGCAAAGTGGTTCGGCTAGTTTTTGCATTTAATCTTGTTGTTGTTGTTGTTGTTTTAAGGGCTAAAATGCATAACGAAATGCCTAGAGTGTATTAATCTTTTAAGTGTACAGCTTGATACGTTTTTTGATCTATATACATACCCTCCAAGGAACCATGGTGGCGCAGTGGATTGTGAGTTGGGCTGGTAACCGCAAGGTCAGCAGTTTGAATCTATCAGTCACTTTGCAGGAGAAAAACAAGGTTTTCTGCTCCTGTAAAGAAGTGCAGCCAGAGTGCTCCTTGAAGGCCAAGATGGCCAAACTTTGTCTCTCACACTTTGGACATAGTATCAGGAGGGACCAGTCGCTGGAGAAGGATATCATGTTTGGTAAGGTGGAGGGTCAGAGAAAAAGAGGAAGACCCCAACAAGATGGATTGGCCAAGTGGCAGCATCGATGAACTCAAGCGTGGCAACAACTGTGAGGTTGGCCCAGGATCAGGCAGCGTTTGTTTTGGTTCTGCTGTGCATAAGGTCGCTTTGAGTCAGTACCAACTCGATGGCACCTAACAACAACAAAGAATTACAGCCTTTAGAAACCCTCTACAGGGTCACTGTGTGTCGGAACTGACTCACTGGCACGTGACCACCAACATACCTACCCTCCCTCTTCATGAAGACATACCTGTTCTAGAACTTCAAAGAGTTATGTGTCTGGGCTTTTTTCACTCACCATAGTATCTGTGAGATTCATCCACATTGTGTGCTTCAATAGGTTGTCCCTTTTTAATTGCTAACTAGTATTCCGTTGTATGGATATATCATAATTTGTTCATCTAGTCTCCTGTTTATTGGATTTCAAATGGTTTCCAGCTTGGGGTCTATTATGAATGAAGGTGCTGTGAACATTGTTTATGTGAAGTACAGCCACTTGGGCAAGCAATTTGGCAATGTCTAGTTAGGTTGAGGAGTTTGGTGTAGCACTGTGGGTTAATGAGCTGGACTGCAGAGTCTGTTTGAACCACAAGTTCGGCGGGTCAAGCTCATCAGCTACTCCTTGGAAACCCTACACAGAGTTGCTCTGGGTTGGAACTGACTCTACAGCACTTAACAACAAAACAACAGTTGAGGAGTCCTTGTATGTCACTTTAAGATAAGCACTGGACAGCAAGGTTTTTAGAATTGCAAGATTGTTAGTTCAAACTCACCAGCCACTCCTCGGAAACCCTTTAAGAGTTGCTATGAGTCGGAATGGATTTGATCACACTTGACAACAACAACAATGTAATAACTGGAATTGCGGTTACCTTGGCAGGGCCAAACCAAATGATTTCTTGGGCTAAAGGAGCTCTGGTAGTGTAGTGGTTACGAATCGGGCTGCGAACCTTAAGGTCAGCGGTTCGAAACTACCAGCTGCTCCGCGGGAGAAAGATGAGGCTTTCTACTCCCGTAAAGATTTACACCCTCGGAAACCCTATACAGGGTCGCTATGGGTCGGAACCGACTCGATGGCACATAACAACAACAATATGGCCGGACATTCCTCACCTCTGATTTAAAGCCTCAGAAACCCTATACAGGGTCACTAAGAGTCAGAACCAACTCCACAGAACTCAACAACAAAAACTATAATAAGGATGGAGAATCCCAGTAGTCAGAGGGAAAAACAGCACTCTCATACCCTTGCTAGGGACACCTGTGCCAACTTTGTGCATTTATTTACTTCCGCTCATCCTGTGCACCAGCAGGGCCCTAAGTAGGCCCTAGCCTGTGCCGCCTGCCAGGGTCCAGGACTCCACTTGATTCCACAATGCCGTGCCAGCTCCCTGGCTGCCAGCAGTGCAGCTTACAGCAGCATCTCTTCCTCCCAGCTAAGATCCAGGCACCTACCACCCTCCCAGACACTCTCCCAACCAAGATTCAGGCCCCTGAGACCCTGGGGACATAGTATTATCACAGTAGCAAAGACCCAGGGTAAGTAACAATACACAAGGATAAGCTGGTTCCTAGAGAGGCAGCGGCACCCTTCAGATCTTGCAGGTCTGGTTGGTCACCAGTGTGTGTTGGGTGGACCCTGCCCTGCCATGAGGAGACTCGTTTTGGAATGCTGATGTGGCTGCTGTGAGAAAGTAGGGTCCTGGGCAGATTCTTAGAAAAGAAAAGCTCTGCCTGGCAGAGGACTGGGACAGCCACTCTCCTCAGTTCCTGCGGCCTGTGTTAAAAGAAACTTTACTCAGAACAGAATCAGCCCCTTCTTTTGCTGGATCAGAGATTGCTATCCCTCTGCCAGAAGTCACCCCCCACCCTGGGTTCCTCCTCCTCCTCTAGCTAGAGTCAGGCAGTCTCCCCTGCTTACCTCTCACACTCCTGCCTCTCCCACTAGATAAGCACAAGAACCACTTTCTTAGGGGGTTGTTATTGCTCATCCCACAGCCTGGGACACATTCCAGAGAATGTGTGACCCAGGTTCCAGTTCTGTGGAATCTCAAGGTTGAAGTGAGTTCCTTGAGGAATGTAAGGGGACCTGCCTTATGCACTGCCGTTCCTATAGACGCCACTCTTGCAGAATAAAGGCGGCTGTGGAATTCTCAGGTGGCCTTTATTTCAAGCTCTTGGAAAACAGCGCCCCTCCCCCCATTCTTACTGCTGTAGGTTGTAGGCAGAGCTGATTCAGATGCAAAAGCCAGAAGGAAGCTCTCATTCAAGAGATCACTGATTGGGTGACTCTGTGCCATCTCAGAACCTGCAGTGAAAACAATGATCCCTGGGAGACTCTGGGGCCACAAGGTTCTCAGAGAAGCAGCAGGCCAGATGCTCTCTGGTGCTACCAAGCCCAACAAGTCCCTGGAGCCAGAGGCAGGGTGTCCCCTGGCACTGCCTTTGTTCTCTTCTCTGAGAGGTGCAGTGCCACACCCTGCGGCACCAGTCTTACCCCGAAGAGACTTGATCAGGGGTACTGAAGTGACAGGGCTGTGGGGAATATGACCATGGAGTCTAATAGGCTAATGCACTCATATCTCAGAGTATCACTGGAGTGTGTTCCAGTCAATCGAAATGTTCTGTGGGAAAATCATGCTAAGGTCAAAACCAAGTTTGGGTAACACTGTGACCTCTAGTCCCTCTTGGGAGGTGGGGGTGGAGGAATGTCAAAAATGCACATTTGTGTAGTAAAGGCTCTGAGAAGGCCTGTAAGGGGAAAATATTGACTTGCTCCTCCTGCCAAATAGGATTTGATTTTTGAAAGAACATTTCTTACTAAAGATAAAAAGAGTTATCTTCCAACTATTGTTGAGCACAAGTCATGTCAGATTGATCAGTTACCAAGATCTAACCTGAGGAATTTCATTTGTATGATGATCACTGAAGAAACCGCAGTGTCCTTACGGCTTCCTTAATCTAAGTGTCATCTGGAAGGAAATTTTCTCTTGGTTTTATTTGTTTGGTTTTGTTTTCTGGAATTTGTGTTATCTGCTGAACGGAATGATAAATATAAAGGATTTTGAGTGTTACAGAGCCCTGGTGGCTCAGTGCTGCTAAGCATTCGGCTGCTAACTACAAGGTCAGCAGTTCAAACCCACCAAAAGATAAAGCTATCTTCTCCCATAAAGCTTTTCGGTCTTGGAAACCTTTAGGAGCCGTTTCCGCTTAGTGCTATAGGGATCATTCTACTCTGTACTGTCGGGTCCCGATGGGTCAGAATTGACTCCATGGCAGTGGGTTTGGCTTTTGAGTAATCTTGAGTGTTGTCAAGGAAGTTTACAGCTTGAAGTTTTATTCTGAGTCCTTTGGAATACAGAATTCACCTTGCCCTGGAAGATTTCCTAAAGTACATGATTACAGTTTTATTATAAAGGATGCAAATCAGGATCAACACAAAGCAGAAACACAGAAGGCAAGGGCTGGGAGGGTTCTCAATGCTTTCATGTCCCCAAAAGGGATGCACTACCTTCCCTTAGGTACTGATGTCTTTCACCAATCAGGAAGCGCCAACTTATTTTAAGTCTGTGATTCCTAAATGCATTGGATCATACTTTTTTTGACAGAACATATGCTAGTGGCACACCTTTGGAACCACTGGTCACTCAGCCACTTTCCTCATCAAGAAAGGTCCCAGGGAAGGCCCTGGTCTTCATTGCAGTCACCAAAAGGCTTGTCCCGGACGTGGAGGCTGTGTATCCTCTTACTTAAGGGTGTGCATGGAGCCAGCTCTTGAAAACAAGGCTCAGGCCCCTCCCCAGAACCTGTGTGTTAATGAGATACCAGAGGGTGTGATGCACAGCAGTTTGAGAAGCAATGTTCTGTATCTTCTATCCTTTCCCCACTGAGCCTGCTTGGCTAGGTCATCTCCCAAGACAGGTAGGGCCTGTAGGCCCCCACCTAGATGTAGAACATTCCTATGTCTGAGAATCCTGCACCTATATTTAGGAATTTCCTCACATTAGGAATCTATTTCTGAAACCCATGACGGGAATCAACAGGGACCACCAGCCATCCAAGGGGCCTCAGTTTTGCAGAAGCTCATAAATAGTAACAGGGAGTCCTCCTGGCTTGGCCCCATATCCCTGCTCAGACGTGTCTTCTACAGAGATGCTTGGAGACTAGGAGAAGGTCACCTCAGAGATCCAAACAGAGTCACCCCTGAGAGTCTGTCCCAGCTTCCCCTGGAAGGTAAATAACGGGTCAGCCACAGGCACTTGGGGCACATCTCCACAACCCTCAACCACTTTAGACAGACTCCAGAGGAAGGAAGGGGGAGCCAGTGTCTAAGGGGAAGACATTTTATTGAGACTCGTTACAGAAATAGCTACGGAAAGCTAAGAGGACTGAGAGAGAGCTGCTGTCTCCCTCGGCCCAGGCCATTAAGGAATCCATGAGAGGGGGAGGGGGTGCAGCCTGGTACGGACCAGAAGGAGAGATCCCCCCTCCAGACCCAGACACTATCTGGCAAGATGAGGGAAGTGAGAGAGAGACAGGAGTTGACAATCTAGATGCCTAGATGTCATGGGGGAGAGACAGGTAGGGGCCAAAGAAGAGCCATGTTTTGGAGTCACTGTCTCAGGGCCTGTATCACATCCTTCACTAACATGGTGCCAATCACCATCTTCTCACTGTTGACAGTCAGCTGGGCAGCTCCAGCTGCCTGGGCATCCAAGGTCAGCAACACTAGGCTCCCGCTGGTCAGTGTCCTCCCTGCAAACCTGAGGTAGGGGTAGAAGAAGGAGTTTAGCCCTGGGGTATGGGACCCCTCCTTTAAACCAGCCCCTCCCAAGGACCCATCTCTTCCCCTCTACTGTGGCCTAGTACCTGTACTCATCAGATGTGCCACAAGGGACACGACCCAGGTTGGCAGTGGCAGTCACTCTTTGCACTATAATGTGGTCAGTCCGGCAGGTGTCCGGCAGCATGAGTTTCTCTGTGATCTCATTCATGCCTGTCAGCTTCCCTGGGAACAAATAGCAGGATGAGGGCAGAGGCCATGGTGGGGCCTGAGGCTAGCCCCTGAGTCTGCTCACATTACTCACATTCCCCTCACCCTGGGCTCTGCCACATCAGTTTTGGAGATGGAGAACTTCCCTCTCAAACCTGGTCCATAGGACACTTTTGTCAGCCTATCCACCCCATGCCATCCCACCCTGGGCTCTGTCCAAGTTGACCAAAACCCCAAAGTGGGGCTTTCCCACTGACTGGTCAGTTCTTAGAGGTTTCTCACCCTCTGAACTCCACACCAGTGGTCTTCCTGTTTTTGACACCCATACTTGCAACTCACAAATATTGAGAGCCCCCACAAAGAGATCACTGGTGGCTGCTAGGTTCCCGCCCACGGCTCTGGGACTTGGGTCAACAGGCCAGAGTCCAGAAGCTCCTTGAAGCCCTTGAAGGCTTCCCAGTAGCATTTCCTTAAGCCCCAGGCCTACATGACAACCCTAGCACCCTCATTCTACAGCAGGGGTGGGCGCCATATAAGGCCTGTGAAAATCATCTGCCAAGGCAACTACAGTTCCAGCCATCATATTGTCATTGTTGTTAAGTGCCATCGAGTTGATTCTGACCCATAGCAACCTTGTATAGGGTTTCCGAGGAGCAGCTGGTGAGCTTGAACCGCCAACCTTGCAGTTCAAACGGCTTTGCAGTCTGGCGCATTAACCCACAGCGCCACACCAGGACTCCATCACATTGTTGTTTTTGTTGTTATGTGCTGGTTCCAACTCATAGCAACATTGTACAGGGTTTCCGAGGCTATAAATCTTTATGGGAGCAGAAAGCCTCTTCTTTCTCCCGTGGAACAGCTGGTAGTTTTGAATTGCTGACACTAAGGCTCGCAGCCCGACTCGTAACCACTACGCTACCAGAGCTCCATCAAAAACGTTGCTGTTGTTAAGTGCCGTCGAGTCGGTTCCGACCCATAGCAACCCTGTACAGGGTTTCCAAGGCTGTAAATCTTTATGGGAGCACATAGCCTCATCTTTCTTCCGCAGAACCACTGGTAGTTTCGAACTGCTGACCTTGTGGTTTGCAGCCCGATTCGTAACCACTACGCTACCAAAGCTCCTTTAGGGGTGAGTTAATTAAATGTTTGACCAAATATAGCAGGCTAATTTTTAAGTTGATAATTTTGTATGGCCTGTGAACGATGGTATATTTTGGTAGAAAAAAGGTTCCCCACCCTGTTCTACAGGATTGATTTCCCCTCTTCCAGCTGAGTTCTTTGTCCACCTTCTCACCCACCCATAGCCTTCTCCTCAGTATCTCCTCCACCTGTTGCTTGCCCCATTCTGTCCCTCCTTTGAGAACAGACATTCCTCTCCTATATTTTCCATTCCCTGCATCTCTGATGTGTGACATTTTCCTGCTCCTATACCTTTAGTCTGTGTTCAAGTATTTCCAGTTCTGAAAAGTTCCTCTTCAGAAGTGAGATCCTTTATCATGCCAGGATCTTGTGTCTCCTGGTTCACAGTCAAAGTCCTCCAAAGAGTCCTCTAGTTCCTCCCTCAGCCCACTGCAGTTGGCTTCTGGTCCCCCTTTGGCAATGAGTAGAGACTCTCCCTGATGTTGGCAGTGACCTCCTATATGATGGACCATAAAGGTCTCTGTTAGTCCTGGTCTTCAGACAACTTCGAGACACTCCCCTGCCTTGTCACCCCTCTTGGTTCTCCTCTGACCTCGCTCTCTGCTCCTCCTTTCCCCCTGCCCATGCATTTTCTCCTGGGAAGGCAGGGTTTCCTTAAGGTTCTGTGCTTCGCCTCTTATCTTCCCCCTCCCTCTCCTGGAGTGATCTCATTCACATTCACAGCTTCAGTTAGCACCTCTACACTCATGACTCCAGTCCAGAGAGTGTTGCTGGGATGCAGACTCACATTTCCAATCAGAAACTAGACACTTCCTCCTCAATTTCCCAACTGTATTTCAAAATCAGGTGACCCCAAACTAATCATGATCTTCCATTGTCCCTTGAGCAACTGTTCTTCTTTCTTCTAGGTCAGGGATTGGCAAATTATAGCCCACAGGTCAAATCTAGCCCACTACCTGTAGGGTTTTTGCATTTTTGAAAGGTTGAGAAAAATCAAAATACTAATATTTCATGGCATAGAAACATTATATGAGATTTAGATTCCAGTGTCCATAATAAAGTTTTATTGGAACACAACCACACTCATTCAGTTACATATTATCTATGGTTGCTTTTGGGTTCTAACAGTTTAGTTGTGATAGAGACTGTAGGGACCTTAAAGCCCAGAATATTGACTTTATGGCCCATTACAGAAAAAAATTTGCTGACCTGTTTGCTTGGTGAAATGCACTGCCATTCTCTACCATCTAAGTCAGAAATTCTACAGTCAGTTTACACAGCCCTCTCTCTTCCTCTTAGGGCAATTTCCCATGGCTTACCTCTTGCCAATAGCACCTCATTCCCTTTCCCATGACTCTAATCAAACTCTTTACCATCTCATAAATCTACTGCAATCCATAACTCAGTGTTATAGACTGAATTGTGCCTCCTCCCCCAAAAAACAACCCATGTACTAAATTCCTGCTCTTTGTGCCTGTGGATTTGTCTGTTTGGATTCTCTTTTATGCTACTGAAATCCTACCAGTGTGGAGTGGGTCCTAACCCTAATCACTTCTGAGTTATAAAAACACTAGACTAGACACACACATAGGGTAGACAAATGCCATGTGAGGATCATCTATAAGCCAAGGAATGGTAAGGGATCAGGGAATGCCTAGGGCTACTGACAAAAGAAAGAGCTGACCCTGCCAAGATCGGGATTTTTAGTCTCCAGAACTATGAGAAAATAAGTTTCTGTACTTTAAAGCTACCCACTGTAGTGGTTACGAGTCGAAACTGCTTAATCTCAAAGTCAGTAGTTCGAAACTACCAGCTGTTCTGTACGGGAAAGATGAGGCTTTCTGTTCCCATAAAGATTTACAGTCTTGGAAACTTTATGCAGGGTCACTATGAGTCAGAACTGACTCCACGGCACATAACCACCATCACCACCACGTAACGAAGACACTAAGTGAATGGCAGAAGTTTAGTCTAAGGTCATACTCCAAGTGCGCAGAAGGTTTAAAGCTTAGTCCGGACTCATGAAGCCCAATGTTTCGCCCATGTTTGCTGGGTTGCCACTTTTTCTTGCTGCAGGCTTTTCCTTTTCCAGTTTTCTGAGAGTCATCTTTCTGAAACAGAAATCTGAGCCTGCCTCGCTGCCCTCACTCAAAATCCCCAGTGACTCCTCCTCTGTCAGGAAAATGAAGCCAGCAGCCACCTTTTCTCTTTGGGCCTTAGCTTCTTAATCTCTATTAGAGGGTTGGACTTAAAAACTTTTTTGACCAAAGGGTCATAAAAACTCTGAAATACTAAGACAGGAAGTCTTTAGCATGGCATTCAAACCTTCCAGAAACTAGACCAAACATATGTTTTTTTCAGCTTTTCCTATTTCCCTGTGCTAGGGGTCTGCTGTGCCCCAAACCAAACTGCTGCCCTTGCTCTTTCCCTGTAAACTTTCCACCAACACCACCATGTCATTGCTTGTGCTGATCCTCAAGCTGGAGTGGTGCCCTAGTCTTTCCTTCCTGGCTGAGTCTCAACTCTCTCCAAAGCTTTACTGAAGTGTCTCAGCCTCTGTGAAGCCTTTGCTGGGGTCACGACCACAGGAATCCCTCTGTCTGGAAGGGCTGATGTGCCCCCAGCATGACTGTGCAGTGGCACTTAGTGAATATATGTGGGTGGAGCTGAGCCCCCTTCCTGTCCAGCTCTAGGAACACTCACCCTGCTCCTTCTTGAACTCATTCTCACTCATGAACACAGGCGCCATCAGCTCCCCCACAGGTGGCTGAATGGAGACGTAGAACTGTCGGGTTTGGGTGCTGGGAAGGGTGGAAGGAAACAGGGAGAGGACGTGAGGCCAGCATCTCTCCTTATACCTCCTACTTTAGGTAGTCGTAGGAGGAGAGTAAAGGAAAGTCAGGGGACTTCCAGGTCCATAAGATCATGTTGTAACCGCCACCTATCACCACCCCCAGGTCTGGATCATTTCAACCCTGCCTCTCCCAGTCCGTCCTCCCACTCCCACCATGAGCTGGATACATACCATAGCTGGAAGTTGGCTGCCTGGGTTGAGTCACAGAAATTAATGCCCATTATAGCAGTGATGGATTCTCCAGGTGCCAGGGACTCTGTAGTGGTGGGAGGCAGTCCAGGGACCATAGACTTTATTTCAGTGGGGAGACACCACCACGAGATAAGTTTTGAACCTACTCTAGCCCCATTCTCCCAGCCATTGCTAGAGCCAACCACCTCTCTATGGAGCTCTGGCTTCCTGATCCCTGGAGACTAACTTAGCTGATTCTTCCTGAAATATAAACACCCTCCTCTCACCCGATCCCTTCCGACTCAAGTCAATCCTGAAATAATGAAAGCCCACACCTTCTGTCTAAGCACCTTCTGCCCTGATATGAAATAGCTTATTTCCTAGTCTATCTTGTCTAGCAGGGCATGGATCATGTCAGATACCATCTCTGTTCCCACATACACACAGTCTGGCCCCTGGCCCCTGGCCTGGCATAGAGAGGCCATCAACACCCACAGAAAGGCTAAGCCCATGCAGAAGCCTCTTCTTCCACCCCATCCAGGCCCTTTCGCACCGATTTCAGGAAATTCCTGGATGCTGATGCCGGCAGGCAGTTTGGGGGCACCCATGCGTAGACCTTTGATGGGGTTTTCAGAGTTGTTGGAGAAGTGGATGTGCACAGACACCATGTGGGGATCCCCAGTGAAGGGCTGGCGGCTGAAGGCATAGTCCACAGCCAGCCCCTCTCCAGCTACCCGGTGCAGCAGTTCCTGCCTCCCAACACCTGACACTGGACTCAACAACTGGGGTGGGGGGGAGAGGGAAAGAAGTGTGGAAATGGGCAAAGAGAAAGCCTGTTCCAGCCCTGTCCTCACCTAGGGTCACCCAGCAACTGGATCTCAAAGCGATCCTTTCCAACACAGCCCATCCCCTATGACCCTAGCCCTAGGTTATAGCACAGATATATGTCCCAGACCCAGTCCAGTCCCTTCCCAATTCCACTCACCGAGGGCACCAGGGAGGGATCTGTGAGAGTCAGGCCCTCAAGGTCAGTGGCCAGACTGGTGGACACAATCGTGGGGGGAGACACAGGCTGCACACTGGGAGGGGTGACTGGGAGGAGATGAGGAAAATTAGAATGAGGAATGAATCTGTGGGTAGTACAAACAGTTAAGGAGCTCAGCTGTGGACCCAAAGTTTGGAGGTTCAAGTCAACCCAGAGATGCTGCAAGAGAAAGGCCTGGTAATCTACTTCATAAAAATCAACCAGTGTTGATTGTTGATTTCCCCAAGGAGCACAGTTCACGTTTGACGCACATGGCGTCACCACGAGTCAGAGTCTACTCAACAGCCACTGGTGGTAAAATGAGGAATAGGCCAAGTGGAGTTGGCTTGAGTTGAACAAGGTAACCCAGAGCACAATCAGCACAGTTCAGCACCATGGACAGCGCAGCAGCCTGTTGGCTCCCAGTGAATACACACACTGCCCCTCAATCTCAGACTGTGAGGTCATCCTGTTGTCCTCTCAAGACCGCAAGAGGTGTTCTGTCTGCTCCCCGCAGGACCGGAGGAACCTAATCTAGATCCCCCATGGACCCGCCTCAGTCACTCTCCCCAGGTCTCTTTCCCTCGCCCAGTCTACTACCCAGACTCACAGTCCTCTAGATCAAGCAGAGAGATCTCCTTCACTGCAGGGGTACTTTTGCTGCTTGGAGGCTGAAAGAGAACAGTAGGATGGGGGGGGAGGGGGTGTGGGAAGGGGAGCACCTGGCCTGTTCTGAATTGGGTGGGAGGTATAGTGGTCTGTTGATAGGGATGATGGTGAGAGATGTCTAGCTCAGATCTACCCAGAGGGTAGGGAGGACCCTGGCCCACTCCCACACCCCCTCTCTGCCCCAAAGCTCTCACCGTGTTTCTCCTCCAGGAGGCAGATTCCACTTGCTCCTCCTCAGACTCCGATGTCACCTCAGATTCTGAAGAGCTGCTGCTGGAATCGCTCCCTTCATCTGAGGACATGCCTGCTCTGTGTCCCTCTGGCACCTTCTTCTTCTTCTTCTTCTTCTTCATCTTCTTCCTCTCACCTTCCTCCTCACTCTGCTCACTAGAGAAGAGAAGGAATGTGGGGCTCAAGCCCAGCCTAGACATCCTGCCCTCACTCCAGCTCACTGGAAAGGAAAGTGGAGTGGGGGCCTGGGCCAGCAGAGCCCATACCTGGGTTGCTATGCCTGAGCCTCAGTACAGCTCTTAACAAGCAGGCATCATCCCAGGTGCTCATTTTCTTCTCCACTCTGTTGCTGGGGGATGTCCTGCCTGGTTGCAGAGCGCTACTGCAGCCAGCCGACGGGCCAACCACTGAAGTAACCAGAGGGTCTAAAAGACCCCTACCAGCTCACAACAAGGCTCAGGGCTTTGGGGACGCTGACTAAAACTAGGTGCAGCCCTTCTTTTCCAGTGATACCCCGGATCCCCATTGGCCATCTGGCCAGCACCCGTCTTACGTGTCACTGCTTTGCCCTTTCTCTTCATCGTCATCTTCATTACCAGACTCACTGCTGGACTCCCCGGAGCTGCCCTCACTGCTGCTCTTACTGTCCGATTCACTCTCAGACTCAGGGTCTGGGGAAGAAGCAGATAAGGCCTCCCTGTCTCATCTGCAGGCGTCCGTGGGTCCTGAGAAGGAACCCTGGGTCCCCAGCTTCAGACTCAGCACTAAAGCTTCACACCCCTCTGACCTGCCCCTGCCCCTAGATGTGAACTGGACCCACTGGGGAACATTGACAAGACCTGCACAAGCACTCCCAGTGGACATACACACACACAGACACATAAACTGCCAAGTCGGTGCATACCCCCTTGGACACACAGCCATATAAACACACACATACACACACACAATCCCAGACACAGTCACACACACACACTCACACAATCTCAGACACAGACACAATCTCAGACACAGTCTCACACATACACACACAGAGCAGAGCTACAGAGGCCCCACACTACCCATCTCACCACTGTCCGCAGATTCCGTGGGCCCTGACTCCCCCTCAGAGTCTGAGTAGAAGGGCTTCTCCTTGTCCTTCCTCTTGTCCCGATTTGAGCACTTGGTCCATTCAGGAACCTGCAGGTTGGGAGCAGGGGAGAGGGTTGTTTCACCCTGACTGGGGAGGGGGAAGGAAAGAGCAGGGCCTTCTTCCCCTTCCCCCACCTCTTGTTGGGGCTCTCCCTGATCTCAGCCCCAAAAGGGAATGAAGGGAGAAGAGGAAAGAGGCTCTTACAGTTGGGACACTGCCAAACCAAGAAGCAAACAGCACTGGGGAGGGCCCAGGGTGCAGCCCATGAGGGGAAGGGGTGGAAATAAGCACTGCACACGGGGGGCAGGGGGGGGGAAGAGGGGCAAACGGCATACGAGGGGGGACCTCAGTGTATTCGCCCAACAGGCCCACGTGGGTCTCAATAAGAGAGAGGTCTTCTTCCTGTGTGTGGGGAGGGTGTCAGCAGGGCTGGGGATGTGAGGAGGGCTGCAGTGGTACTCCCAGGGCTCCCTGTTACCAGGTACTCCTCTCCATAAGCATCCAAGTCAACCTCACCCCCACTGACCTCCACGTTGCGCACGGATGGGTCTGGGGCTTCCTCCGGCCAGTCTGGGAGCTCCTGGTAGCCTGTGGCCTTGGCATTGAGCAGGTGAGACAGTGAGCCCAGCTGGAAGTGATCTCGGTCTGGGGGCAGGGTTAGAGGTCAGACCAGTAGTGCCTGGGGAGATGTTTCCCAGGTGTGGCCGGGGGCAGTTCTGGTTGGACTCTTAGACTGGGTTAGAGAATAGATGGCGGAGTCCCATAGCAGCGCTGCCACCATGCCTGCACTTTCAGGCCCATATGCCATAAAAGGAAAAGCTCTCAGGCTTGACCACAGCAGGGGCTGAGGAGTGGGGACCAGTGGGACTAGAGAGGCCGGCAAGAGGGAATTTTGGGTTCATCTACTTGGGGTCTCCCTGCTGGCGCGGCAGACTCTGAATGTGATCTTCTCTTCCAGGGCAGTGGGGTTTGCATGCTACCCACAGCCAATCCCAGGGATGGAGACAAGAATGGCAGCTACAACAGCTACAAGGCTGGCCAGGTTGAGTTAAGGAGGAGGAAGCACGTCTGGAAAGGGGAGCAGTCAGAATGGGACTGGCAAGAATCAGGGTCAGGGTCAGAGATCAGGCATGTGGTATAGACGACCCAAAACAGAGACTCAGGAGGGGTGACCGGGTCAGGGGAGGGAAAAAGGGACTGTCACTTTCTTTGTGGGAGATTGTCCAAATTTGCCCTATCCCTTAAAAATCTCCTCATTTCTGATGGTAAGAAGGGTTGCACAACTTTAAAAATGCAATCTATGTCCCTGAATTATACATGGAGAAATTGCTGAGGTAGCACAGGTTTTGTTGTGTATATGTTCACTTCAAAAAACAACGAACTAACAACAAAAAAACCCTACAACTCTCCATTCTTGAGGTCCAGGGAAGAGAAAAAGAAAAGGAAAAAACAAAATAAAAAGAAGAAGAAGAAGAGGATGCCCAGGGGACCTAAGCTGTGTGCAGTTTCTCCATTGTAAGTGTTGGGTTTGGTTTCTTGGAGTTCAGAGAGCCTGCCAGAGGGTCTGGCCCTCTGAGGACTCTTGGAGCCCTTGATATGGGAGAGAAGGCCTTAAGGGCCAAGCTGGGAAACCAAGACAGGACTGAGGGCTGGGCTGGGGGGTGACCTCCAGAGACTCATCCCATGGAGTGTTGGGAACTGCATTCTCAGGACTTTTACAAATATGCATCTCCCCTCTGTATTTTGTTTCACTTCCTGCCTTCCTAAATCCTTGGTATTTAAAATCTTAATATATGAGTTTGGATTTAGTGTCTGACTAGACTCCCTGGCTGGTGCACAGGTAACGGGCTCTCTGCTAAAGGAAAGAGAGACAGTTTGAGTTTACCCAGAGGGGCCACCAAAGAAAGGCCTGTAATCTACTTCTGAAAAAAATCAGTCATTGAAAACCCAATGGAGCGCAGGTCTGCTGTGCACATGTGGGGTCGCCATGAGTCAGCATTGACTGGATGGCAGCACTTACTGGTTAGTGCCTGACCCGCTAGGGGACCAAAGAGGCAGCTGGAGAGAAGAGAGAAGCCAGGAGGCAGAGACTCAGGTGAGATGATGTGAGTGTGCTTGTGGGTAGATATATAGTGAGCCCTGGTTACTGCAGGAGGGGCCGAAAGGACAGGCCAGGGGGCGGACCGGCATCTCCCTAGAAGACTGAGGCCTGGTTAAGGCTGGGATCTGTGGCTGCGATCCTCACAGGAAGGTTATCCTTAACTTCAGTCCCCACCTTTGAAAGATGACTCCAAGACTGGGGCCGGTTTGGGTGCCAGGAAGAGTTTCTTGGCGTGGCGGCTGAGGGCCCCACCCTGCTCCGAAGGGACAATGAGCTGCCGGGTGAAGCGAGCTCGGTCGCGGATATCGTAGTTCTGGTCATACTTGGCCAGACTCAGCACATACTGGGTCAGCAGCTTGGTCTAGGGGAACAAGAAGAGGTGAGTCTCCAGTGGGTGTGGTAGGGGAACTCCTTTAAGCCAACACCCCAAAACAGTGCTTCTCACCCCCTCTCACTTGCAACCGACTGCCTCTACCCAACTTTTCCTCCTGGCCCTGCGATTGCTCCAGACTCACTGTAAGTTCTCTCATCTCTCTGGCCAAGACCCTGGGCCCCAACTAAGACAACTACCTTGGACCAAAATTAGAGGCTGCCCTCTTGGCCCAGGACTCTGCTCCCACCCCACGTTGCTGGGCCAGCCTCTCTCTCCTGGACTGTCAGTGAGTGAAAGTCTGGAACATTCTGCTAGACCTCACAGTTTACAAGACTCAGGGGAAACTAGGTGCCAAAGAAGAGAGCCAGGGGACAGTGCAGGGACACCCTTAGCAGAGACTGCCCTCATGCCCACTGACCTTCCCTCCTAGAAGGTTCTAATGAGACCAGCATAAACTGCACAGGGTCTGTTGAGGCCCTACGGGGTTCACAGTCCTTAGTCATGGCAGACACATCCCAGGACCCAAAATGCTCATTTTGGCCCTTAGCTTGGCCTATTCTAACCTGAGAGGCCTTAAGCAAATGACAATGGTAGGTAGCAGTATTGGTAACCGAGTGCCTTCTAGCTCTGAGCACTGTGCTAGGTGTGTTACACTCTCTTGTAACCCCACAGTCCTTCAGGGGGGTGTGTCCAAACCAAATCCACTGTCACCAAGTCCATTCTAACTCACTGTGACTTTAAAGGACAGAGTCGAACTGCCCCACAGGGTTTCCAAAGCGCAGAGGTTGATGGGTTCAAACTCAACAGGTAACCACTGTACCACCTGGGGTCCTTTGAGGTAGGAACTGCCACCCCCATTTTACAGAGGAGAGCCGTCATTAAATGACTAGCGCAAAGTGCTGAACCCTGGACTCTCCTGAGTGGCCCTCTGTCCCTTTCCCTCACTGTCTACCTACCGACCTGGCCCAGGAAGAGAACTGCGTGCACCCTGGCAGATGGGTAACAGTCTCAGGGGGTAGCCCTGCTACAGACCCCATCCACCTGCTCAGATGACTTGTTTCAGGTTTGGCAGCTTTTTCTACCAAGTACCAGAGAGTAAGTAAGCACTTTGGGCTCTGTGGCCATCCAGACTGTCTGGACTGTTCAGTTCTGCAGTTGTAATCAGACCGGTCAGAGACAAAACATAAATGAGTGAGCAGACCATAGTTACAAAAAGCGGCAGCAGGTCAGATCTGACCTAGGGGGGCTGCCTTACTGAACTGAGTGAGGACAGTGAGTATAAGTCTTGTCAGCACATTACACTCTGTGCTTAGGAGAATCTTTTGGAGGTAACTCAGGGGATCCTGTACACCAAGAGGCTTCTGACATGTTGACATTCTGGCTAAGGGACTGCTCATAACCTCACCTTGGGACTGACAATGAACGCCAGCACCACCCAAACTTGAGCAGAGAAT
Source organism: Chrysochloris asiatica (assembly GCF_000296735.1). Classification (NCBI taxonomy): domain Eukaryota; kingdom Metazoa; phylum Chordata; class Mammalia; order Afrosoricida; family Chrysochloridae; genus Chrysochloris; species Chrysochloris asiatica. Next base: position 7,537,761 of record NW_006408674.1, on the reverse strand, counting down.
CATACCTTATCACTGGTACAGACAGGCTAAACATCACCAATCTTGGGGAGGTCCCTCTTCAAAAGGGACGGAAAGGAATACTCCCACTGGCAGAATGGAGGTCACAGCTCCCCAGGAGTTATCTACCTGCTGACCCAGGACAGCTGCCCCAGCCCAAGGGGAGAAGAACTGCACTCCTGGAGGAGAATCAGCCCCTACCAGGCCCTGGGGTCCCCAGAACAGCTGTGGACACTCATAGACCAGTCACTTGCTCCCAACCACCCTCTTCAGAAAGACGTGCTCGAGTTCAGGCCGGACTGGTGAGAATACTGCTGAGGTAGTTTCTAGGGACCAGAGTATTTGGGGTGGCAGCTCTCAATCTTCACCTGCTTAGAGTTGGTCAGATAGAGCTTGGCTGCCAAGTTGATGACCTGCAGTTTGACAATGTCTTCCTCTGCTGTGAAGGACTTGGCCATTTTTCTCAGGACATCAGGTGCAATCCTGGGAACGTGCTCACAGTACTCGCCAATGAGCCACAGGATGCTGGCTCGGGCCATGGGCACCTATGGGTGTAGGGAATGAGAGGTGAGAGGACTGGGAGAAATTGGGAATAGGAGTAGGAGTATGGACCACCAGGGAACTGGTCCTTCTATCCGTGCTGGTCTATTGTATGGTGGGATTCTCTAGAAATTGGAGTGGGGGGCAGCAGGAGAGAAATGAAAAGGTGGGCATTTCCGGGCCAGCACCTTACTAATGCGTCTTCCACAGCGTTTCATTAGCCTGAGTAGAGTCTTCAAGCCCCAATGTTGGCCATGGTTTAAAAGACTGAGTTTTTCAGTTCATTACAGCTTCATGGCTTTGCTGCCATGTTCTTTTTCCTGAATTTTCAGAAATGCTTTGGTTGAATGTTTTTACCTCAGCAAAAAAAGCCCAGGATTGTTAATCATCCACCCTTGGCCACAGCTTTGTTGTTGTTGTTAAGTGCCACTGAATCAGTTCCAACTCCTAGTGACCCTGTATAGGGTTTCCAAGGAGCGGCTGGTGAGCTCGAGCCACTGACCTGAGGTTCAAACCAACTTTGCAGTCCAGCGCATTAACCCACAGCGCCACACCAGGACTCCTGGCCAGAGTTTTAGAGACAGTGAAAACAAGAGAGGTGGTAAAGGCTGTGGAGCTGGGTGAAGGATCCCAAAAGGGAAAGTGAATTCTCAGCAACAAGGTCAAGGTCACACGGTCTAGCCTGTCCCTTCCTTCTACCTGAAGACCTTTAAGGACCAATGTAGACAGTATGGAAGTGGATTTTGATAAGGCTAGAGTATTTAATTACAGGATGGGTAGGATGATGCTGGGGTAAGGAGCGGAACATTGGACTAGTCCCTCACCTGAATGTTGTCTGTGAGCTTTGCCAAGTGTTTGATGATCTCCCCATGCTGTGCTGGCTGCATCTGCAGCAACTTCTTTATGACAACCACTGACTCTGCAACCACAAGCTCTGTGGAAGGTGAATGAGTGGATGGACCCCTGTGCAAAAGGTGACCACATATGGGGGGCGGGGGGAAAGACACACCTACAATGCCCCCAGGCCCTCCTTCTCAGTCCCCTGCAATCCTTTTGTGATCCTCAAAGCAGGAGGAACATCTGGACACCAATCGTGGCACACATTGTGCTTAGACAGATAGGTGGGCACCCATTGGCCATCAGAGTCAGACATGCAGGCAGACACCCACTGATCATCAAGGCTGGACACTCAGACAGACAAACACTAACCATCACGGTTGGACAACAGCTGTACCAGCCCGTTGAGACATGTGTCACGGACTCGGCCTATGTTAGTTGCACATCGTCCAATGGCCTGGATTGTGGCCGCCACAAAATCTTTGTCCATGCTTCGGATGTAGGTCTGTGGGACACCGTGACAGAGAGTGACCCCAGGTAGCCAGAGTCACCACAGGCTAGAGGGTGACCTTTCAGCAGGTTGTGATTCCTCACTCAAAGATTCATCATGCCTGAATGAGAAGTAGAAACCACCCCCTGCCCCCATATGTGATCCCCCAGCCCAAACCCAGAAGGCAGCATTGGGAGGGTGGCCTGAGACAGCAGATCTCCACTTTGGGGCTCTTAAGCACAGGTCTGATGACCAGGGTGATTCTCACCAGAACAAGGATCTGAAGTGGACAGGGCTGGCCCTGGTCTATACGTACCTGGAACTCCCGTAGGACGGTAGGGATGTTGGTCTCATTGGCCAGGTTAGTCAGTACCTCCAGCTTAGGGGAGGAGTGAAGACAGAAAATGTGTAAGTTGTCATTTCTGGTCTTTCAAAACCCTTTATGCTAAAATACATTTCACAGACCAGAACCCAATCCTCCGGCTAGGACTGCATTGTCCTTGGACTGACGGGGGACTTGGCAGAGATTGTGAAACTTGTCCAGAATGCAGGAGGGTCAATTTGCCTCTTAAAGAATTCCCTGACAATATACTTACAATCTGATTGGATCACTTCCCATCCCTATTAAAAACGTTAACGCTTACTACTGCTTTGTAGGATAAAGGTAGTAAAAAGTATAACGTTTTTAAAAGGGATGGGACATGATCCAATCAGATTACTTACCATCATCTGTATGTCTCTGAATAGCCTGAACACTGTCTACCTCTCCAGCTTCATCTCCCACCACTTTCCTCCTTGTCCTCTCTGCCCCAGGCACACAGGACTTTTATCAGATCCCTCCTGCCCCAGAGTCTTTACATACGCTGTCCTCTCTGTTTGGAGCAGTGCTGGCCACTTCTCTCTGTCCTTACCTAAACAATTCATGCTAATTTCTTATGCCTCTATTTGATACTCTATAGCGCTAGGTATTTTCTTTCCTACTATAGTTCACAAATGGAATTTTGCATTTGTTTTTTATTTTTTTCTATTTTCAACTTTTTTTTTTTTTTTAATGTTTTATAGTGAATTATGTGATAGTTTTCATGGGAGAACATCAGCTTTACATTCATCCTATCATATATCGTTTCATTGCCATGGTTATAATCCCCTCCAGGCATCATCAACCAAAAGGTATACCCTGCAAGTCTGTCCCCCAGTCGTCTGCACATAGCCCCCTCCCTCTCTGGGTCTAGAGTTCCCAGCCACTCCATCTCTCCACATCATCATCTCTGCCTCCATCTCTGGTGTCTCTATTTCTCAGGGTAGGGTCCCACACTCTGCTCTTCTCCCTTGATGGTCCCAGGGACCTCTGCTCCTGGACTGCAAAGTCAATCATTCCCCTCCTTTTGCTACAAAACTTCTACCTTTACATTTCTAATCCTCACAGTCAGTCCTGATAACAATTATTCACTACTGTATCACAAGAGACTTACCCCAACCTTCTTTCATCAACCCTGCCCAGACAGATTGGATACTACTCAGTGGAGATTCTACCTTCCTCCAAGTCCTCTGGATCTAGGCTCCCTCTTGAAAGCTTGTAAGCCAGTCACTTCTTGCCTGTGTAGCACCCCTCATTTTGGGTAGCCAATGTCCAAACTGCCCATCCCTGTCTACTCTGTGTATGGAGGGGGTGGGAATGATCCTTGCTGTAAAGATTTGTTCTCTCTTTTGAGCTACTGCATCCATAGGTGTAGGCCAAGTTCATCAAATTGTATCAGATTACTCTTATTTTCCTCTTCTTTCATCTTCTAGTTGAGCTCTGATCATCCAGTCATTGAAGCCAGATCAAGTGGGTATTATCTGTGTGGGTATTCTTATGCATATGCCCTCTTTTCTTATCTCTTCTTATCACTCTCTACTCTAGTCCTCTGTGGCTATGTCAGAATCCCCAGGTCTTGCCACACTGCTGGCCAACCAGGTCTCCACCCGGGTTCACAGGAGTCTATTGAACGTTGTAGGGCTTAGCTTGCAGCTTCATTGCTGTTTTTCCCTCACTTTCCCTTATCGGTAATGAACGTGATCACCAATCAGAGCACATGTCTGCTTGCGTATTACCATTTAGTCTTAGTCTTGGAAGGGGTTTTGCTCTGAAGGGACCCAAGCACTTGCCTTGATGTCTCCTGGGTGAGCAACTTGCTTGTTTTTGTAGTAATCAGTCGGTCTGCCTATATTGTTATTTATTTTCCAGGTTGGTCTTTCTTTCAAGAAGTATCTTCTATTATTCTAGCCGCTCCAGGCTGGTCTGCTTGTCCTTTCAAGTGGAAATTTCCCACCTGAGAAGATTCTAGATGGGGTTCAGGATTCCACCTATAATCTTAAGTAATGCAGAGGCTCTGCAGGATGCCTCCTTTACTGGGCACGTCGTAACCCCATTTTAGGTATTTCAATCAGTCCAATAGGCAGAAGACAGACTTACAAGCTTTCTATGGTGATATTTCTGGCTATTCCTTTCTCTCCCCTTCAAGTGTCTATTTTATAATGATATGCCAGGGAAACCAAGATTCAAAAGACAGCCAAGCATCTTAACATTATTTCCCCCCTTTTGCCCATTCCAACCCTGTCTCAATCCCTATATCCCAGAGTCCTGTTTTTCCAAGGTTGTGCCTACATCATTCTTTACCTCTGTCCCACTTAGCTCATGCAAATCTGCCTAATTGTTTTCCCATCCCTTTTCTTGTGTATTGCTCCCCTCCCTAGCACCCAAACTATCCTGTGTCTATTCCCTACCCTGTGCTCCACTTTCCCCTCCATCCCCTCACTCCACCTCCCACATCCTCCCCCCTTTAGTATGGGTTCTTTTTCTTAGTCTTTTACAGTAGTGGTCCTATGCAATATTTCTCCTTTTGTAACTGAGTCCTGATGTGGCACACTGTGGGCTAACGCGCCAGACTGCAGAATTATTCGAACTGCAAGAACAGTGGTTCAAGCTCACCAGCTTCTCCTTGGAAACCCTATACAGGGTCGCTATGGGTCAGAATTGATTCGATGGCACTTAACAACAACAATTTTCCTCAACATAATGTCCTCAAGGTTCATCCATGTGATGTGATAGCTTACAGCTTCCTTGTTGTTCTTCAAGGTAGCATAATATTCCATTGTGTTTTGAAATTAGCTGCTTAATGTTTCCTCCTTTCCCCAACTAGCCTATAAGCTCCACAAGGGCAGGGTCCCTGGTTATTTTTGCTTTTTCTCACTTCTACCCCTAGCTCTAGTCATGTAGAAATATATAGTAGAAGCTCAGGAAGGGTTAGGAGAATGAATGAAGAGCACTCAGGAACGTGGGATCAGAGTGGGAGTAGAGTAGAGGTATGGGCTTTTGTCATTTTTTCTGTGGGTGGTAATGCTGGGTGGGAGGTAGAAGACTGCAGTGAGAAAAGCATAAGCTTTGGAGTAAGCAGAGTTACCCACAAGTCTACACTTTTATAAAATGGGCTTATTACAAAAAAAAAGCGAATGCATATGTGGAGTGGCAGGTGTACAAATACCAGGCAATGGGCCATCTCAGTTCTCATTAACTTGGCTCCTTGAACAAACACATCTGGCTGAGAAAGCTGTAGGCTCAACCCCATAAATAGGTAGGCACCAAGGCTGGCTACTGTGACTTATGGAAGTGGGCATGTGGGGGTCAGGAGGAACCTGAAATCTCCCTGCGTGTCTGTACATCACTCACCTTCAGGATCTTGATTTGCGTGGGGTCGGTAGACCTGATGTAAAAGCTCTTCAGGTAGGGTTCAAACATACCCTAGAACAGACAGGTAGACAGACCTTGGAGCGTACCGGCAGCCCCAGGCCTGCCCCTCCTCCAAAGCCACCCATCTTCTCTGGACCCAGGGCCCAGGATCCTTCCTACCTCATCATGGTCCTCCACTTCTCAAATTCCTCCCCTCAGACATGACTATGCCTCTCTCCCCTCCCCCCAGGGGCCCTTCGGGTTCTAAACCTTGCTCCTCAGCTTGTATTAGGGCTTCCCCTTCCTCTGGCTCTGGCCTGGTCCCATCCCACTGGTCTCCTCCTAGTCCCACTAAGCCCAGGTATTCCCAACTCTTCTTCCTCCACATCCCACCCCCAACAGTGCCTGGCAGCTGTCCATCGGATGGTGAGGACAAGCCTTGATTGCATGCTCACTGCGCTCTTGATGGACCCGCCCCCAACAGTGCCCCAGGTCCCGCCCCCAGTAGTGCCCCGACACCCCCAGCAGCTATCCATCAAATGGTGAGGGCAGGCCTTGCTCGCATGCTCACCCTGCGCTTGATGGACATAGTGGCCACGTTCTGGAGGACCACGTACTGCACCTCACTGTGGAGAGATGAGTCAGAGGTCCCTGGGCCCCTCAGCTGGGGCCAGGGGTAAAGGTGGGGAGAAAAAAGGTGGGCTGAGTAGAGGGGTGAGAAGTATCAGGAGAAGGACGAGACTGGGGTGAAGGTAGGAGCAGGTGGGCTAGGCGACGTAGGCGGGGGAGAGCGCACCTGTGGCTGCGCAGCAGACGCACGAGCGCCTTGGCGATGACGCCCACCTCCGCCTTGGGTGCTAGGTGGAAGTAGAGTTGTGCCACCGCCATGACCACGGCAGCACTGCGACTCTGCAGGAGAGGTTTCGTGTTGCGCAGCAGCAGCCGGTGGTCTGGGTCCATGACGTAGGGCTTTCGGGCGGGCATTGCTGTGGTGGCAGCCTCCTCTGGCCCGGTACCCTTGGCCTCGTCCTCCTCTGAACCGTAGAAGGCTTTCTCGGGGTTCTCTTCTAGCAGGGATTCCTGGAGGAGGAGACAGGATGACCGTCTGCCCGGCGGATCTTCCCACCCATCATGCCTGGAAGCCTGGGCCCACTCACGTTCTGGGTGGGGCTCAGGAACTGGGTGCGTGCGTAGCGGGTGAGCATGCTGATGATGACGACCTGGCCCCACTCCTCAACGTCAATGAGCAGGTTACAAAGTTTCCGGTAGTTCTTATGAATCAAATCGATGCGCTCCGGGCACACTTCCTCGAAGGCCATCACCACGCTGCCTGCCACCAGCTGGGGAAGGAGCAGAGGCAGGAGGGTGAATCGGAAAGGCACACATCTTTCCTTCTTCCATCCCTGTGAACCCTAAATACGCACAGTGGTTTTGTCAGCGAGAAGCTTCTCAATGACCTCAATCAGCTGGTCCTTCTGGTCAGAGTCCAAACTGAGGGAGAAATTATTGAGGAAGATTTGTGTCCACTCCCATAGCCAGCCTTTACAATATCTGCTCAAGTCCCGCTCACCTCCTGCACCCCAAACCCTGATTATTCATAAAGAGGTGGAACCCCATCTCATTGTCCTCCATTTCAGTCAACTGTCCAAACCACCTTAAATCACCTGGAGAGTGAAACGAGGAGCTGCCTGCAATGAGACTGGGCTTCGGAACCAATACCCAGGAGTGACGGGCGTACCTGTAGAGTTTAGGGATTGCATGGGCAGCTGTTTTCCGAACATAAGGTGACATGTCTGAGGCAGCTTCCTTGATGGCCAGCATCATTATGGGCACTATGATGGGCACACGGATGCTAGAGAGGACACGTAGGGCACTGGCCCGAATCAGCTGGTTGGGGTCCTAAAGGGAGAGGTGGAAGCAAGCAAATGAGAAGGCGTGAGGTACCTTGATGGGACAAGGACACACTGTCTGCAAGTCACTATTCCCAACTACTACTAGTTTTTGCTTCCCTGCCTCCTGACATGAGCCTGAATGGTGTGCCAACACTGGGTCCTCTGGACACTATTTGGGGACACTGACTCTTGGCCCTGGCTGCAGAAATCTGATACCTCAACCAGCATGGAAATGGGTAGCTTCACTTTCAAAAAGTGTCTCATAACACTTTATGTTTCTGTATGAGCCAACCTGATTTAAGAGTGGGGTCTCTTTGTGTTTATGCCTGGGGTGATCTCCAGAAAATGTAAGCTGGTCTCCATCCAAAGAACTCATTCTTACATTCCAGTCTCCCAACAGCCACCTCTTATTCCTTCAGTGCTCAAAGCAGAGTGTGTAGATCTCTCCTCTTTGCTCCCATTATACTCTACACGCAACTGATAAGAGCATTAGATACACTGGATTGGAATCAGTGGGCTCAGGGCTATCTTCCCATTATCGTCTGCAGCAGCATCTGTAAATTACTGTTAATCTTGGGAAATGATGGACAACAGGAAAGGTACCATAATACTAAAGAAAGGCAGATGCTACCCTGATTTTCTAAAACGAGAAAAGGTAAGATTCACAAAATTATAGGTGAAATTGGTGGCAATCTCTGGTAAAATTCTAGAGTTGATTTTTCTTTCTTTTTTTTTTTAAGTTGGTTTAGAAGCACGCATTTAAAAAGCAGGAGTCTGTAGTTTCTTAGACACAAGTCATATTAAGGCAACCACTAACGCTTGCTTTTTTAAAAAAAACAAACAAAACATTGTATTAGGAAATGATTATAGGGTAACAGAGCTCTGGTGTAGCATTGTAGGATAAGCATTGGCCTGATAGTCACAGGTTGGCAGTTCAAACCCACCAGCCACTCTCAGAAACCCTATACGACGTCTCATATGAATTGGAACCGACTCAACGGCACATAGCAAAACCAACAACAACATATGATCCCAGGAAGTTGCAAAACATGTTTTCCTTTTTGATAGGGTAATCAGACTGGTAGATATTGTTGTTAAGTGCTGTAGAGTCAGTTCTAACTCATAGTGACCCTGTATAAGGTTTCCGAGGAACAGCTGATGAGTTTGAACCTCTGACCTTGTGGTTCAAACTGACCTTGAGGCCTAGTGTTTATTTGTATTTCCTGAATTGCCCTTTTTGATGTTGGTGTTTTGTTTCACCTAATATGTAAGCATTTTCAGAGCAGAATTCATGTCTATTTCATTTCTGTAACACTCACAGCCCTTTTCACATGAAAGGTGTTATTTACTTATTCCTACTGAAAAAGCTCCTTGCTGACAATGTGGGGAAATGCCAGCCAATGTACAGCTAGATGAATCTACAACTTGGTAAAACATTGTACTTGGGGCAGTTTCATTAAGAGATCGGTATCAACCTGGAATTGTGATATACCACAGGACTAAAGTCTGTTGTCCTGGTCTGAATCGTGTATCAACATCTTGGAAGAAGTCACGAAATCAGGAGAGACAAAATTAAGACTCAGAATTACTCGGGGTTTAGGACCTGTGCTCAACCAATAAAATGAAATATAATAAGATTGTGTAGGTGGATGAAAAGATCAGTTGCATAAGGAAATAGTATATTGGGAAGGCAGATTATCCTCTTGCCAACTAGAGCTTTGTCTAAGTTGAACCAACCACGTGAGTGTGCTATATGGATTCAGCTGGCCTGATAAAATGAAGGAAGAACTGTGGATGAAAGTGACTGGTTCCAGCGGGCAGGAAAGACCAGAAGACAGTAGCAACAACAACAAAGAAACCAAGTTGCAGAGGAATATATATTACATATAATATGATACCATTTACAAAACATTATTTTACATTGCTTAGGAATACATTAAAATTTAGTAAAAGAACAAAGGTATGCATATAACAGGAAAGAGAAATAGGGGCCTTTGGCTATTTGATAAACGTTTTGTTTCTTACACTGAGTATGTTGTTAAATGCCCTTGTTTCTGATTCACAGGGACCCTGTATAGGGTTTCCAAAGCTGTAAATCTTTGCGGGAGCAGAAAGCTTCGTATTTCTCCCATGGAGTGGTTGGTGGGTTTGAACTGTCAACCTTGTCAATCAGTCCAATGCTTATCCTACAGTGCCACTAGTATTTCTTCATTGAGTATTTGGGTATTCATGATATCATTCTTTACAACTTCTTTGTGAGTCTGAATAATTTATTTTAAATCACAGAAAAGTAGGGTTCAATGCACTATAGTGAATTTTGTAAAAACAAACCGATACAGTTGTCCTAAGATGGACTGGGCCGCTTTGTGGAATGACGTCCCTATCACTGGAGATGATCTGGCAGAGGTGTCTAAAGCAGAGATTGGCACAGTATGCTTCTCAGAACAAATCCATCCAGTGGCATTTTTGCAAAACAAAAAAACTTTTCTTGAGATACAGTCATGCCCACTAATTTATGGTTGCTTTCATACTGTAAGAACAAAATTGAGTAACTGGCACAGTTGGCATTGTATTGCCCCCAAACCTAAAATATTTACTTTCTGGCACTTTACAGAAAAGTTTGCTGACCACCATCCTGAGTTATCATTGCAGTGAGTGGTACTAAATGACCTCTGGCTTTCTAAACAATGAAAAGGGACAGACTGTAGAAAATACAGGAAAATGTAAAGGTTGTCTTTACCAAAACTCCAGAATAATTTTTATAAAATTTTTCAGAAATGGTCTACTTCTGATTCAAACAAAAAGGTATCTGTAGTATACGACTTTGACTTAACAGAAAAGAAAAAAAAAAAAGGTTGACCTCATTATTGAAACACTAAGAAGGTTCGAATGATGCTCCTGATGATAGAGCCCTATGAATCAAGGTTCAGAAAGGAAAGAACTGGTCTCTGATGGTTTCAAGTTAATTTGAGGGAGTGCACAATAGCATCTAGTAAATTCTCTAAGGTGAAGCTGGATGCTTTTCAGCCAGCAAGCAGGACCAGAGCAAGGTGGGCAGGAGGCCATGAAGAAGGGAATTCGAGTAGGAGACCTGAGAAGCTGCTCTTGGAGCTCTCCAGTGAGTTGGCCTTAAAGGAGTCCCTGGGAAGTGCAGATAATGTGCTAAAAGGTTGGTGGTTCAAGTTCACCCAGAGAAAGAATGGCCTTACCTGTTTATGAAAATTCAGCTATTGAAAAATCAGATGCCGTTCTGAAAAATCACTCCCTATGGTGCAAACTTTACACATATGGGGTCACCATGAGTCAAAATTGACTGATAGCAACTGGTTGGGTTTTGTTTTTTAAAATTGGGGTGGCCGTTAGAGAAGACATGAGGCAGGTCCAATTAAAAAAAACAAACCAGAATCCTGAGTACCTGTGGAGGTTCAGATACTGTGAAAGCTAGAAGGCGCCTTCAAACAGAGCTCATTTTTCCAAATAAACTCTGATAAAAGTCCGTAACATTCATTGGTTCATTAAACATTTAAAGCTTATAGGTTAGTGGGAATAATAGGCAGTAAGCATATTGTTTTTAGGTGCCATCTAGTCAGCTCCAGCTTACAGTGATCCCATGTGACAGAGCTGAACTGCCCCATAGAGTTTTCTAGGTTGCCATCTTGGTAACACATGGTTAACTGCTCAGCTGCTAACCGAAAGGTCACTGGTTCATACCCAGCAGCTGTTCTATGGGAGAAGAAGTAGCAGTCTGCTTCTATACAGATTAAACCTCTTACTGTTGAGTTGAGTAAAATTCAAAGTATTGGAATGGGGCAGTTCTACTGTGTCCTGTAGCATCACTTTGGGTTGGAATTGAGTTGGTTTTTGAATCTTTACAGGAGCAGATAACCAAGTCTTTTCTCCCACACAGCCACCGGGTGGGTTCAAACTGCTGATGTTGAGGTTAGCAGCCAAGCATTGAGCCTTGCATAATCAGAATTCCCTAGAAAGCAGAGATTTTTAGAATGAATCATGGTTAGTTGGAATAGCACTGATCAGTCCAAGCCCCTTGTTTTAGAGGGGAAGGAATATAGAGTCCCAGAGGCTTTACTGTGTATAAGTTAAACCTCAATGAAAAAGTTAAAGAAAACAAAGGTCCAGACACTCAAGTCACTGTAGAGTTTTGCTTACTTTCTGGGCTTTGTACCACTGATATCATATGTTGTTGTTAAGTTCCATTGAGTCAGTTTTGATCCATAACGACCGTGTATAAGGTTTCTGAGGAATGGTTGATGGGTTTGAACAGCAGATATTATGGTTAACATTCCAGGATTTATCCTACATTGCCAATGCATAGTTTCGATTGTGCAGTAGGACACTACTTTCAGCTCACACTTCAAATCGAAAGTGACTCTTCACCAGGTTCTTTTCTTCGCCACTTTCTTTTCCTGGCCCCCAATCTAAATTGCTGTTGTTGTTAGGTGACATCGAGTCAGTTTGAACTCATAGTGACTCTATGCACAACAGAAGGAAACACTGCCTGTCCTGTGCCATCCTCACAGTTATGTTTGAGCCTACTGTTGCTGTCACTGTATCAACCCATCTTGTCGGGGGTCTTCCTCTTTTTCATTGCCTTTCACTTTTCCAAGCATGATGCCCTTCTCCAGGGACTGGTCCTTCCTGACAACATATCCAAAGTACAAGAGACCAAGTTTCACCATCCTCACTTCTAAGGAGCATTCTGGTTATACTTCTTCTAAGACAGATTTGTTTATTCTTCTGAATTAGGTTTCCCCTGTTAGGTCTTCCTTATTATTGTCATGGGGAGTCCTGGTGTGGCGCTGTGGGTTAATGCACCAGACTGCAAAACCATTTGAACTGCAAGGTCGGTGGTTCAAGCTCACTAGCTGCTCCTCGGAAACCCTATACAGGGTTGCTGTGGGTTGGAACCAACTCAACAGCACTTAATAAGTGCTTAGATTTACTTAATAAGTGCCATTGGGTTGGTTCCGACTCATAACGACCCGGTAAAGGGTTTCCAAGGAGTGGCTGATAAGCTTGAACAGCCAACCTTAGAGTTCAAACTGACTTTGTAGTCCAGCACATTAACCTACAGTGCCACACCAGAACTAAATTATAGGTCTTGGGGAAAACAACAAAATAAAAAATGAGATCTTCACAATTAAAATACTATGGGGGATTCTGCCCACAACTCCATTCTAGCTGACATGAGTCTTTCTACTGTCCCTTGAGTGATTTCAATTTCTGTCTACCTCGGAGAACATCTCAACAACAACAATAAAGGAGAACATCTACCTCAACGGAAGTGATCAAGTATTGAAAGATGTGTATTTTTTTGATGGTAAAGGAAGACACTAGGAAGAGTACAAGTTACAAGCAACAGAGGTAAGTACTATTATATATACAATCCTGCAGTAACAATAATCTACAAGAGGATGCACAGATAGACACATAAGCTGAACTGTTATGGGAAGGAGAATGGGGCTACACCCATGAATGTGTGTATAGGTTCGAGAGAATAAATTTCTACGTATGTATTTGCCTGGAGCCTACAGGAGGCAAAATTAGGAAAACTTCTAACCTACCCAAATACCTTCAGAGAATGAGTCACTGGGCTGGAGAGTTCAGGATCATAGTCAAAAGGGACATCAAGGTCAATTGGTATAACCCAGTCCACAAAGACGACAGTGTTCCACATCTTATTTTGATGAGTAGTCACTGGGTCCTGGAAGTGGACGAGTGGACCTTTAAATACAACGATTGATCTTTCCCAATCCAGGGCAAAGGATAGTAAAGAAAAATGAAGACAGATGGAAACAATTAGTCCAAAGGGCTAATGCACTCTGCAGACCTCAGCTTTTACAACTGACCCCAGAAAAATTAGATGGGAAGGTCCTGGATAGAGTGGGAGAAAATTATGGAACAAAACTCAGAATCATAAAAAAGAGCAGGCACCAGGCTTACTGGTCAGAAAGAGACTGGTGGGACTCCTGAACTTATGGCTTTAGTTACCCTTCAGGGCTTAAACTGAACTCACCCCCAAGGCTCAATTTTCAGCCAAATAATATACAGGCCTATACGGTGAACAGTAACAGTAGGAAGGCCCACACTCCTTAGAACATTCACCATTTGAGATCAAAAGGGCAGAATTTTCCCAAGGACAAAGTTCAGATGGCAGGAAGGGTTAGGAAAGAAGGAGGGAAATTAACAGGACACAAGGAGAAAGTGGCATTATATTGTAGGGAGTGCAAACACAGACAAGAGACAAAATGTGTATAAACTGTTGAATGGAAAACTGATTTTCTCTGTAAACCTTCACAAAATTCAAAATAAAAAGATTGTTTTTTTAAAGGAGGTATTTTCAATATGCTGAACTTCTAAGACAAGCTAATTATTTTTTTCTGGAGCCAAAGAGCAGAAAGACAGATACGTTTCAACTGTAGAGGAAGGGTTGTCTGTATTGAACTTATTAAGAGATGGGAATTTCACAGTTTGTTTGATAAATATATATATTTTTGTTCTCTGTGTTAACCCTGGTTAACATATATGTTATGCTCTGGTGGCACTGTGAGTTTGGCATTAAGTTGCTATGTACAAGGTTGATGGTTCAAACCCACCAGTCACTCCTCAGGTGAAAAGATGAAGCTGTTCCCATAAAGATTTATAGCCTCAGGTACCCTCTATAGGTTTACTATAAGTCAGAATTTATTCAATAGCAGTGGGCTGGGGGTATGGTAACCATGGAAGGTCCCTGGTGGCACAGTTATTAAGCATTTGGCTGCTAACCAAAATCAGTGGTTCAAACTCACCAGCCCCTTAGTGGAAAAAAACATGGCAGTTTGCCTCAATAAAGATTACAGTCTTGCTCAGTAGGACCTTGTCTCCTAATTTGCATAGTAATTGACCAATCCTTGAAGGGTTTTCACACCTTATTTGCTTAGTGAACTGTTCAATCCCTTCACAAGATTGTGGCCTAGCAAACCATTTTGCAGAACTACAAACCCAGGGGCAGAAAAAGACACATAAAAACCCATTGCACTGCAGTCTGCATTGAGCTTTGAGCCCGTTTGGAATGTATCTACATAGGTTCAAATTTACAATAATAGCTTAAAAGATTAGACAGGAAATTTAGAGGGCAGTGAGTTTATATTAATGAGGAAGGAACAACTTGAAGAATATAATCAGTGTAACTAAATTGTACATGTAGAAAATAAATTTGTGTATATTCTGCTGAATGTATACAAATCAATTATATCATACAACAAAATCAATTATATCATAAAAAGAAATTATGAGGCAGCTCTAGTCTGTCCTACGGGTTACTACGAATCTAAATTAACTCCATGGCAGTGGGAATTTGGGGTTTGGTGCTGACCTTAGAACCCAACTGCCATGTGAGGCAACTCTTGTTGTTGTTGTTAAGTGCCCTAGAGTTGATTCCGACTCCCAGTGACTCTGTACAGGTTTTCCAAGGAGCAGCTGATGGGTTTCAACCACTGACCTTGTGGTTAGCCGTCCAGTACTGATTGTAAGGCATCACATTGGATAGTAAACTTTGTTGTTTTCCTTTCTGAGGAGCTCAGGTATTCTAAGTAAACCTTCTTGTCCTCCTTACCAAATTCTAGGTGAAAAAGGTTCCCATAGTCATAGTTGGCTACAGACACCTGGACTCCGTGTACCTGCCAGTGCCAAGACACTGATGGCCAGAGGTGAGGAGGAATCCAGGTCAGCAGCTCCCTCACAGAATCCTGTCTTACCCGGGTTGATTTCTATGTCGCTGTGAGCCACAATGAACACCTTTATAGCAATGGGGGTGAGGCAGAGGGGTTTTCTGTTGTTAATGTCTTAAATGGCAACCATTATCACAGGTTTTATTATTTGAGTGGGAGAGCTAGGTTCCTGGGCACCCATTTCATCTCTTCCACCCCTTCTTGAACCTGGCCTCCACCCTGAGGGTCTTACTGGTCCTCCCCTCTCACTCTCCACCTCCCTTCTGTGGTAGACAGGAAGGGACCTCCAGACTGCCTCCCCTCTGCTCATGCTTGTGGCATCTACCTGGGTTCACTCATCTAGTAAAGAAACAATGAGGCCCAAGCCCCAGAGAGCCAAACTGAGATGTCTCACCTTTAGTCCACGCTGGAAGGTGGAGATGGACAGCAGGGCCAGGTCTTGTTGCTCCTCTGCGTAGCGCACCAGGTACACATAGACAAGCTTTTTCACCTTGGGAGAGAGCAGGTTTCTAAGCAGGGGCTGGTGTTCCTGTTCCCTGGAATGTCATCACCCTAACTAGCTGCAGTGTGTGTCGGGGGGAAAGTTTTTCCCATGAGTGAATCCTGGGTCATTCATCCTGACCCATATGAGTGCAGAACTGTCTTCTGGGCCCAAGGACATTTCTGAGTAGGTCAGATCCTAAGGAGCTGAATGATTCTTCTCCTCACCCCCAACCCAGTTGGGCTTATTGCTGGTAGAGGAGGTGATCGGGAGTCCTCACTGGGTAGTGCTTACCTCTATGTTCTTACAGGCCACGTTCTTCACCACGGCAGGAAAAAGGTCTGAAGCATTCTTTCCACGGGCAATCATCTAGGGTGGTAGGGTCAAGGTAGGGAAAGAGGGAGCAGGGCAGAGGTACAGCACTGATTAGGGGAGGGTCCACAAAGAGCCAGAAGGAGCTGCTCTCTGACACCCAGATCACACTCCCAAGGAAGACCTCTCCTTCCGCCACATACCGCCACAATCCTCTTCATGGCTTCCAGCTTGAGCGAGTCCTTGTTGGTATCCAGCATTTCCTTTAGGTCATCATGCCTGGTGGAAGGTACAGGGATCAGCTGAGGTCACAAGGGTTGAGGGGCAGTGGGGGGTCAATCAGGAAGACTCAGGCAGGTAGAAGGAACACAGGTCTGAGAAGGTTCAAGCAGGACATCCCAGTAGAGAGGGACCAGAATGGGGCGGGTGATGATGGTGATAGGTCAGAGGGCTTGGGGTTGGGAGAAGCATGTGAGTCAGCAGACATAGCAGAGGAAGGGTTTGGGGTAGAAAGAGGTATGGACCCTATTCAAGAAACAGGGCCAGTTGGGTGGATGACACGAGCATCAGGGTAAGAGCAGGATGTCCTTGTCCTGTCTGAATGTGTTTTCAGGCCTTGACCCCACAGACCGAACTGATTCCAAGGATGGGATGAATCCCAGAGATTCCACAGATGGATGGTCTCAAAAAAGTCCACCTCTGTCAGTCACCATTCAAGGAAGTTATCAAACTAAAGGTGGCAATGGGGTTTATTTATGTGCTGGAGAGTCAGTTGGTTCTGACCCATAGCGACCCTACGTGGGTTTCCGAGGAGCGACTGGTAAGCTGGACCCGCCAACCTAGAGGTTCAAACCGACTTTGCAGTCCAGCGCATTAACTCACAGCACTACACCAGGACTCCAAAATCCTAATAGGAGGCCTAAATAAGATTTGAATAAATTTTGTCAAACTTTATGAAGAAAAAGTCATCTGGGAAAACTAATCAGTAAACTAAAAAAAAAAAAAAAATCCACAGAATATTTTGGAGAAAAGAAGAGAACAATGAGAGTTCACCTTACAGTACTTCAAAACATCAAACAACATGACAACAAAGAAAAAGTCAAAGGTCATAGGGAGAAATTTCAGAAATGGATCGAAGTGGATACATTGTTGTTGTTAAGTGTTGTTGAGTCAGTTCCAACACATAGCAACCCTAGGTACAACAGAACAAAACATCCTCGGGTACTATGCGATCGTCACAATTACTGCTATGCTTTACCTATTGTTGTGGCCACTGGGCCAATCCATCTCATTGGGGACCTCCCTCTTTTTCCCTGTCCTTCCACTTTATCAAGCATGATGTCCTTCCCCAAGGATTGGTCCTTCCTGATAATATGTCCAAAATATGAGAGATAAGTCTGGCCATCTTCGCTTCTAAAGAGCATTCTAGTTGTACTTCTTCCAACTCAGATTTGTTTGTATTCTGGCAGTCCCTGGTACCATTAATATTCTTCTCCATCACCATTAATGCTGATACATATAGTGTTTCTGAGGCTGCAAATCTTTATGGGAGCAAAAAGCCTCATCTTTCTCCCAGCAGCAGCTAGTAGATTTGAACTGCTGACCGTGAGGTTAACAGCCCAATGTGTAGCCCATGACGCTACCAGACTCCTTCCTAGGCACATAAGGAACAAATAACCCACCGTGGAAGAAAGAACTTTTTTTCTTTTTCAGTAAGTGTTATTGGGGAAACTGCTATGCAGTAAAGAATCTTAAGTTCTGCACATACTTCCTGCCCAAACCAATTCCACATCGGTTTAGTTAAATTGTTTTTAAATGCGGAAGAGGAATGGTGAAGTTTTATTTTCAAGGGTCATGAAATTATCAGTGACAAGATGGATGGGTTTCATTTTTTTAAACTTGGGTATGATAAACACTAAAATTACGAAGTAAGGTGATGCAAAGGAGGCCTGGTGGCACTGAGCACTCAGCAGCTAAGTGAAACGCCAGTGGTTTAAACCTATCAGTGGATCTGCTGTAGGAGTATGTGGCAGTGGCTTTCCATAAAGACACAACTTTGAAAACCCCTATGGGACAATTCCATTCTGCCCGATGAGGTAACTATGAGTCAGAATAGCCGTGATAGTAAGGGGTGAGATGGTACGAATGATTAACGTGCTCAGCTGCTAACAAAACAGTTGGAGGTTCATGTCTACCCAGAGACACCTCAGAAGCAAGACCTGGTGATTCACTTCTGAAAAATCAGCTACTGAAAACTATAGAGCATAGTACGGCTCTAACACTCCTGAGTTTTCATGAGTCAGAACGAACTCTATAGTAATTGTTTTTTGAAGGCAACAAAAGGGAAATATTTGGGGTATGACGGGTGAAATAGATAAAGATCTGATATAAATCTATGTAGCGTAGTGGTTATGAGTCAGGCTGCTAACCTCAAGGTCAGCAGTTTTAAACTACCAGACATTACACTGGAAAAAGATGAAGCCTTCTGCTCCTGTAAAGATTTACAACCTCAAAAACGCTATGCAGGGTCGCTATGAGTCAGAACTGACTCCACGGCACACCGTCACCACCACATCTGGTACTCACTGCCAAGGCTATCACAAGCTGACCCCCCATCTGTTTGCCCCTGTAGGTACATGCAGTCCTGGGCTGATGCTCCCTACTCAGGTGGTGGAGCACAAACTGGCATTCCTTGTCTAGGCACCTTTGTGCAATGAGCAACCCACCCAACCATCCTTAGAGGTCCTGGGACAGGTAGTCAAAAAAGCGAACAGAGAATTTTCATTAAACCCATGGAAAAATGTGTTTATACCCAGCTGATGGGGTTGTAGAACAACTAGTACATTGCTATGTCGCCCAAACAATTCCAAAGTGTGGTGACTAGCTGTGTGGGGACTTGAAAACCCTTGTAATTTCCCAAACCATGCTCTGTTCACACAATGAAAGCCTCCAGCCTGCACACAGATTTTGACCCAGGTGTGAGAACCTGACTTTGGGAAGGATCATCAATGGTACTTAAAAAGCTACATGTGTATAGTTAGTGAAACATTCAGAAGCAATCGAAAGTCAGAAATTGGGAGTAGCAATATTAGAAGCAGGACAACAGTCACAAAGAGGCCATTGTAACTGCTGCTGATGCTAAAAATGCTTATGTGACAAGTGCTGAGATGAAAAGAAGAACCCAATTTAAATGCCCCAGTCACTGCGCTGTCGAAATACACGAGCGCCTCTTGGATAAAATCACCAAAGACAGAAGGTAAGAAGCTGATGCCTCAAGGATTTCAGAAAGTGTCTTTTCTGAAGAGATTTGTTCATGGAAAGCAGACTACAAAGATGCCTTCTAGAACCCAGAAACCTCACAAGCCTCCAGATGAGAGTAGAAGAAGGTATTCAACCCTGGCCATGTAGTACTAAAATTTGCCGACATGAGGGGATGCTTCTGAAACTAGAGGGTACCTTCTAATCTCCCATGGACAAGCCAGGGTCAGAAGACAATCACCTTGTCACCTCCCCATTCCCTAAGGGGAATCTGGAGTATATACAGTTACA
Source organism: Chrysochloris asiatica (assembly GCF_000296735.1). Lineage (NCBI taxonomy): Eukaryota > Metazoa > Chordata > Mammalia > Afrosoricida > Chrysochloridae > Chrysochloris > Chrysochloris asiatica. The sequence goes on along the minus strand of NW_006408674.1, from coordinate 7,518,227 downwards.
GACCATTGGTTAGGCCTGAGTAACACTGAGGATCTGAGAAGAATGGCAGATCTGGGCACAACCTCCCTCAATACACACACACCACTGTACCCTCAGAGCCCCTCACTCACACACTCATACACCCACAGTCAGACACCTACATACCCTAACACCCTCACCAAACACATGAACCACCGACACACCCCTACCACCCACATCTCCCCTAGAGACACACCCACCATACTCATAACCAACCAGGAACCAGTTGCTGTTGAATGCTTTCTAGTTCATGGGAATCCCAGGTGTGCACCACGGGGTTTACAATGACTAATGTTTGGCCTTCTCCCAGGGCACCACTGGATGGACTTGTACTTCCAACCTTTCGCTTAGCAGCTGCGCATTGCCATTGTTATTGTTGTTAAGAGTCAGTTCCAACTCATTATGACCCTATATAGGATTTCTGAGGAGCATCTGGTGAGCTTGAACCACCAACCTTTTGGTTTAAACTGACCTTGCAGTTGAGCACATTAACTCACAGCACCACACCAGGACGCCCATTAGCTATTAAACGCCCATAAAACCCTACCACAGACACACCTACAAACCCCACAAACACACTCATAGACATACCTCCCTACGCACAGATCTACTCTCCATTCATAAGCACCCACACACCTATAGATATTCACACAGCTTACTTACACACTCCTACAAACACCTGCAAACACACCCACTTTCCTAGATGTATATGCACACCATAAACATGGGAGATTCAAAAAGTTCCTGGATAAATTGAATGAAAAGACAATGGAATTTTCCCATAAACTTTTTGAAGTCCCCCTTGTACAGCTTTTTGACAAACTTAGTCATTCATCTCATTCAGCAAAATGGTCAATGGAGTCCTATTTGAGATTCTTGGTGATAAACTCAGGCTTCTAAGATCAAATGGAATCCTGGTGTGCACCATAGGATAAGTGCTGGACTGCTAACCACAAGGTTGTCTGTTCAAACCCACCAGCCATTCATTGGAAACCCTATTCAGAGTTGGAATCACTTTGATAACACTTTAACAACAACAACAACATCAAGCGTAGTGCTTATGAGTCAGGCTGCTAACCTCCATCAGAGGGGTCTGGTGGGTATCACTACAAAGGCCCAGTGTCCTCATCTGTCAACTGGGGCTAGCTTTCCACTGGCCTTCAGTGGGATGTGGCCAGAGTCTCCCCAGATTCCTATAACTCTGGCTATGCTCCAAAGTTGACTTCTTCACACCCAGGTGTCTCTACCTCACCCACAAATGCCATAGACCTGTGTCAAATGCATAAGCCCCAGAGCATGCACGGGGCATCCACACCATTCCCACTTACCCACTCAAGCACAAACATCCTAGGCCACTGAGGACTCCTGGCCTGAGCTGGGGGAACTGAGGGAAGGGAGGGGCCACTGGGTGTAAAGCAGAGTACAGGCCGGACTGATGATCAGACTGAGGACACTCCACCCCCGTATCCCCAACGCAGACAGCAGTACCTTTCTGGGGTAGAAAGGACCACTCTGGAACTCCCCATTCTTGCTCCTACCAGCTTATATTCCAAGAGGGAGAGGAAGGGAGAGATAGCCAGCAACACTCTAAGGCCATGAAATAGGAGCCTCCCAGGGTCAGATCCCTTTACATGGCTCTCCCGCTGATCTGACCACTGGCCTGGCCTTAGGGACCTCTCCTGGGGTGCTTAGAGACAGCCAGGGGATACAAGACATTTGAGGCCAGTCATACTCACTGGCCTAACCTACATCCCACCCCCATCTCCCTTCCCCATCCAAGTTCCAACTTGAACACTGAACTCAGTGTGTGTTTTATCCTGTTTCCCAAAACTTCACCGACAGCCTACCCAGCCAAGGTCTAAGGAGAAGACAAAATCAAGGTGGGACCTCAATTCTCAAACCTTCTTCTTCTCCCCTCAGAGTCTGTGCTAGGGGAGGGAGGTTATATTCTTCATCTGTTCCCACTCACACTCTCAGCCCTCATACTGTACCCAAGCCCATGCCCCCACACCACCCCCCTTCCTCACTCACACATACACAGAACCTGCACCCTAACTGCCAGCCCAGTCCTCCTCCACCTGAGGTGGGCTTGTAGGAGTCTGGGTTGGCAGTGACTCTGGCTGTCCTGGCTCACTGGGGTCCCAGGGGTCCCTCTATACCGTAGTGGTTGGCTCTGGCTCTGGCCCTGACCATGCTCTGGGCCAGTTCCTTCCAGGGAGGCTTTTGGGGTGGCATCTTCCTCTGGGATCTGCAGCCACTGAAGCTCTTCGGGTTGAAGGGCCTGATACCAGGGTGGGGGCCCACCTTCAGGGCCCAACACAGGGCTGGCAGCCTCCTGATCAGCCCCACAGGCCCCCCTGGCCCCTGGCCTCACCACGGCCCCTGGGAGCTGCAGGAATCGCTGCATCAGGTGCTAGTTCCTGCTCAGGGAGGAGACTGAGCTGACCAGGGAGCAGGGGCTGGCCAGTCATCCTTGCTGTCACCAGATGGCCTGCCCCTGAAACTCAGAAACCAGACACTGGCAAGGAGGAAGGCTCTGGTTTCCTCCCAAGTGCTCAGTGGCCAGGCCTCAGGAGGGGGAGGAGGGCAGAACTGGGGAGTAGTTCTGCACCAGTCTCCAGGGACGGGACTAGGAGGTCAGAGAGTTGACCCAGTTAGAGGTGAAGCACACAACTGGATCTCAGCCTCCCATACCTGTGCTTCCTCAGGACTTACATACCCTTCTCATTCTGACCCAGATCCTCTTGATCCTCACCTGCCTCACAATCAGCGCCTTGGTTTCTTGCCCTTATCAACCTTCTGATCATTCCTTCCTTCCTACCTGGTCTAGGCCCTGGTCCATCCCTCCAAATGCTCTCTTGTCCCACTGTCTTCCAGCACCTTGCCATGAGTATTCCATATCCCCTTACCCCTCAAGTCTCCACTCACAACCTTGCCCTCACTCTTACCAAAATTTCACTGCTTGCTTATCACAGAAAATGAAAGGCCTGAGACAAAATCCTTTGCAGCAACGTGACCTAGACTCACAGACATCTACACTCTCTGCCCTCAGGGGCAGAGCCCTCCCATCCAATAGTCATGCTCCTCTCCCATCAACTCTAGAGGCTTTTACTATTCCCTTCACTTTCTCCCACCCTACAGGCTCCTTCCCATCAGCAGTTAAACTTGCTCTAGGCTTTCCCCTTATAACAACAAGCAAATAAAAATAACAACAAAAATACAGTAACTAAACCTCTTTCTCTTTCAGCAGTACTTTCTCACTCCCCTTTATCGTAAAAGATTTGTAAGCAAAATTATCACCTAGTGCATTTTGTTTACCTACTATTTGATCCTCTGTTCATTTTACCCTGGCCTTAGATGCTGATGAATTTTGACTTGAAGGGTCAAGATTTACATTTAAATGGTCAGTCAAAACAAACAAAAATCTATATGGTTAGAAAAAAAGAATGACAACCAATCTAGTTGCCACAAGGTCACCCTGTGTATCAGAGTAGAACTGTGCTCCACAGGGTTTTCAATGGTTGATTTATATATATACTTGGTTAAAGAAAACAAATATGATAAAATGTCAACAATTGTAAAATCTAGATGAAGCATGTTGTTGTTGTTAGGTGCCATCAAGTCAGTACCGACTCATAGCGACTCTATGCACAACAGAATGAAACGTTGCCCGGTCCTGGGCCAACCTCACAATTGTTTCCACGCTTGAGCCCATTGATGCTGCCACTTTGCCAATCCATCTCACTGGGGTCTTCCTCTTTTTCTGTGACCTTCCACCTTACATTATTGCATTATTCATTCAACTTTCCTGCAAGTTGAAAATTGTTCATAATAGAATTTGGGGGTTGGGGGGGACAACCTTTTCTTTCCTTGTTTTACTTATCCTCATTGGGCAATGACACTACTGACCACTTCCTCCCTGAAATCAACTTGGGACTTGTCTGAATCTATTTTATACATTTTCCTTGGGTGATCTTCATTTCCTTTTGTGGCTTTGATTAGCATATACATGTTAATAATTCCCTAATTGTCCTGGAGTCCTGGTGTGGCACTGCGGGTTAATGCGCTTGACTGCAGAGTCAATTTGAACAGCAAGGTCAGTGGTTCAAACCCTCCAGCCGCTCCTTGGAAACCCTATACAGGATTGCTATGGATCGGAACCGACTTAATAGCACTTCACAACAACAACAATCTCTCTCCTAGAATCCAAATCCTATAGCCAACTCCTTGGATGTCCCACAGAGTCAACAGTTTCAGCATGCCTATAGTTTGACTCTAGTCCTGGTGTGGCGCTGTGGGTTAATGTGTCAGACTGCTAAGTCATTTGAACTGCAAGGTCAGTGGTTCAAGCTCACCAGCTGCTCCTTGGAAACCCTATACAGGGTCACTATGGGTCAGAATCAACTCGACGGCACTTAACCACAACAACAACAACAACAAATAGTTTGACTCATGTATTTTCCCCAGATTTGTTTGTAACATCTTTACTTCGAGTTACCATGAATATGGCCATCATGTATCCAGTTGCTTGAGATTTGTCCTTGTCTCCCCCAGTCTCCTTCCCTCATCCAATTTATTATCAGGTATGTGGTTCCTACCTCCACTCACTGCCATCTAGTTGATTTAGACTAATATCAACCCTAAAGGACAGAACAGAACTGCTCCACAGGGTCTCTGAGACTGTACATTTTCACAAGAGCAGACAACCTGATCTTTCTCTCATGGAGTGGTTGGTGGATTTGAACCACTGACCTTGTGATCGGCAGCCCAATTCAATTAGTAACCCACTAAGCCGCCAAGCCTTCTTCTACTTCCACAATGATACTCAAATCCTCTGCTACTCCTATAAGCAAGGGAACCATCAATCTAGACTGTCAATTTCAACACACCTCTCACTTTGTCTCTGCTGCTTGGTCCAGCTCACCTTCAGTCACTTTGTAATTGAGCCTGTGAACCTTCTAAAATGTAAATCTGATAACCCTTCAAGAGTCCCACTGTGCCACCTTGCCACTTCCCCATCCTAGTTTTGGTCACTCCAATGGCTTGCACTGTGATTCTGGCCAAAGTGTACTTGCATCCATAAAGTCTATGGCCTAGTGCTCCTTCATCTCCCAACCTTTGTACAAGCTATTTGCCTGGAACAACCAGGCATTCAGTGTCAGGACCTCATGTGTTATAGTGTAGAATTGCTCCATAGGGTTTTCTTGGCTGTAATCTTTAAGGCTTTTTTTCCATGGTGCCACTGGGTGGGTTTGAACTGCCAATCTTGAGGTTAGTAGTTGATTACAAACCAGTTTTCACAACTTAGGGAACACTAGACTTGGCACCAAAACAAAACAAAAACAAAAACAACCTATTGCCATCTACTCTATTCCAACTTGGCACAACAGCTCTGGTAGCATAGTGGTTACGAAAGGGCTGCTAACCTCAAGGTCGGCATTTCGAAACTAGCCATTCCACGGGAGAAAGAGGAGGCTTTCTGCTCCCGTAAAGATGTACAGCCTCGGAAACCCTGTACAGGGTCACTATGAGTCAGAACCTACTCCATGGTACTTAACAACAACAACAACATAGAGTACAGTAGAGTTGCTCCATAGAGTTTCCAAGGCTGTGAATTTTTTCAGGCTCAGACAATCCAGAAGCTGATGGGTTGGAACCGTGAACCTTGCGGTGCTAACTAACCGCTTAGCCCACGGCACTACCAGGGATTCTGGACTTGGAGCAGTAGACTCTTAATAAATGCTTGTTTCAGAATTTAGGAATGAAGAACGAATGAGAACCTAAGGTTGGGGTAAGAGTGGAAAGCTGAAACAAGGAACTGTATGTAGGAGCAAGGTAGGGAAGGGAAGTGGGAGTTCCAGATGGGAGGCTGGGATGCGAGCAGAAGGACCAGGAGGGAAACGAATTTGCAGGGGAGACCAGACCTGGGAGGTTCTGGGTCCAAGCTAAAGGCTCACCTTCCCAGACAACCCAGGCTCAAGCTCGCCCACAGAGACCCCTCCTCCACGTTGTTTTGGAGCTTACCAGGCCTCGCCCAGAAGAGGCGGGCAACCTCTGATCAAACCCCTCAAACCGGGGAAACACCTGGGTCCGGCGGGTGGCTGATCTTTGGCCTCTCCCCGACTGGACTCCAACCTCCCTACCCCTCCCGGGTACCTGGTCTGCCCCTCCAAGGTAGGGTGCTAATGTGGAGGAGGTGGGGGGGAGGGGTTAGAGGAGTCGCGCCGGGGCCTGCCGAGGGTGGTGGTCTGGGCGGGCTTCCGGGCCGCGCAGCCGGGGCGGGGCCAGGGCTGGGCCGCGGCGGGCTGGGTCCAGGCGCTGTCCATGGTGCCAGTGCGGACCTGCCGAAGCCCGGCCCAGGCGCCTGTGTGGAGGCCCGGCCTTACTCCGAACCTCTCGGCGAGCTCCCTCACCGCTTGTAGTCGGAGGAGAAGATGCCACCGCTCGCCGGATCGTGACCATACTCGGGCTCCCCGGGACCGGCAGAACCGCCCTTGTCTTCGCTGTAGGCAGGAGCGGCCGACATGGAGAGACCAGAAGAGAGCTTCTCTGCGTAGAAGGCTGCGCGGTCGGGGTTCGGCTGAGGCCGAGAAATGGAGCGCAGGCGGGACCGACGAGGTCGGCAGCGCGGCCCGGGCTCTGCAGAATCCGCAATCTACGGAGGCGGAGGCTGTGCGCGGATTTATCAATCAGGCCGGCTTGTTGAGGTTCTTAAAGGCACCGGCGCCGGCGGGGCGGAGGGCGTGTCCACGAAGAAGTGAAGGGGCGGTGCAGCAAGGACTAGCCCCACCCCAATCCTCAGAAATCCCCTCCTCCCCTAAGGACGGTTCAGCCCAGCAGCCTCCAGGTCTGGGGGTAGACTGGCGATGGGAAGCCATTCGAAGAGTGCAGACCACCTACCCCCATCCCTTGATAACCTAGACTTGCAGAATGAACTGTAGGGGTTCCGCTTATACCAGACGTGTGCGTATGTTCACCCACACATCTGGAGGAAGGGAGAAAGCTAAAGGGATGATTACACCCGCAGACGAGGATGCGAGGGCGGAAAGGAGGCACCGAACACAGAGCTCATCCTCTCTCTAACCCCACTTTTCCTTCAGAATCTGGACCCTGGTTTCTCAGTGGGAAGCTGAAGGCTTCCTGGAGGTACTGGAATTTGAGGAGCGGGGGCTGGCGTAGAAGGTGTGAAGGGCCCATAGCGGGCTGAGGACCTAGAGACAGCGAGAAAGCAGAGAGAACTGTGAATCCTGAAGTCAGCTTTGGAGAACAGTTTAATGGATCCTTTTGAACCCCTCACGCTCCCTCAGGAGGACCCGAAGTTCATGCCTAGTCCAAGGTCAAGTCCACCGACATCTAGAAAGAAAAGGAAGAGAGGGGGCTGTCTTAGAATTTGGTGCAACTGCCAGAATTCCCCGGCTCTGTGGGACTTCCTGTTCAGTTCCCAAGTCTGAAGGGACCCCAGGGAAGGACTGCCTGGGTCAGAGGGAAAGAAATGAGCCAGGTAGAGAGAAGGGTTAAAATCTCGTTGGGCCCGAGTTTGGGTCTGGAAAGGGATGCATCCAGTGGGTGACTAAGGTCTCTAGTAGAGCTTGGGGAGCGGAAGAGTCCATAAGGGTTGTGGACTAGGATACCGATGGAGATGCAGACTTGGTGGGTCAGGGTGGAAGTGGGCGAGTTCAAATAGATGAAGCTGGGCCTCTGTAGCTAGCCGCTATTGGGAGACTGCGAATAGGGCAAGACCAGGACTGAATCTCAGTGTAAGTAGATATGAGCTGGCACCTGACGCCATCCCTTAAAAGTGGGCTCTCTCAAAAGAGTTTCAGAAGGGTTGGCCCTCGATGAGGATGCCTAGTTTAGCTCCTAGCGTGCCTAGTTTCATTCGGGGGCTTTGGACCTGCCAGGGTAGAGCAGATCTTGAGTTTGAAGGAACATGGCCTGCGTGGGGGAGGGGAGGAGCTGAATGTTGCAAAAGTGCGTCAGTTCGCCGACTCTGGTGGGGGTTGGGCGGGCTGCGCCTACCGAGCCACTGGAGCGCCTGTGTATTTGGAGGGATTGCAAGCCTGGACTCGGGCCGAGCAGACTCAGCGCGAAGTGCACGCAGTTACTGCGCGTAGGATGGTAGAGAGGTGGGTCCGCGTCCATGGCCTCGCGCACGCGTCTCTCCAGTGCAGCGCGATCCACACCGCCGCGTCTACGCAGCACACGCCAGAGTGAGCGAGAGCGCAGCATCGGGCGCTGGCCCTGTTTATACACAACGCCCTCCCAGGAGCCTAGAAACGTGTTGAGTCCACGACCCCCGGGGTTCTTGCCTGCGGGACAGTCAAATGAATGTGGATCAGAACCAGACTTATGTCTCAGTACCCCAGACGTTAGACCTTATGCCAAACCTCACCCCTGTGATCCCGCACCCCTGCTTCTTAGGGCCTAGAGGCCTTGAGCCTCATGCACTCTGTGCTCAAACTCCCATCTTCTGACAAGCACAGCCCAGCACCCAAGTGTCCATCCTCACGTGGTCTGCCTACTGGTGAGGTGTGACTTGACTGGGAAACGCCTCTTTGCTGTTTTGACCTTGGGATTCAGCTGGAGGTGCTCACCCTCAAAGTGGATGATCTCTCCCTGGCCACAGTACACACCCACGTGTGCCCCACACCAACGTCCTGTAGGAGACATCAACCGGAACAGGAAGAGGTCTCCTGGCTCTGGCTCGCAGCCCTCCAACTCCACAGCCTCAAAGTGCTGGCCCAGGAAGGCCTCTGAGAGGAAGAACTTAATGGTGCTGACTGCCCCATTCAGGCTCTGGGGAGAGAAATAGCACTCTTTCTGCTGGCCATCCACAAATGGTCCACCCCTGTCCAATCTTGTCCCCTCATTTAAGATTACAGCCACTCCATTCTCTCCCCTTGCCCCTACTCCAGGGCACCCTTTCCCCAATCACTTCCCATCTTGCCACTTCCTGGAGGCAAATTCAGACTGAATCTCTGTACCTGGGTGGAGCAGACCTGAAGAAACAGTGAACGGTGAGTGAGATATGTGAAGAAGGAAGACAGCCCCTCCCAAGTCTAGGCAGAGAAGGACTCCTCCAGTCACCTCAGCAGCAAACATCCATTGATCCATTTGATCCTTAATATAACCTTGCAGGATGTGTTACAAGAGGTTCACAGGGGTTATGTGCTCCTGGAACATACTCTGTCCTGTGTCCTGCCTAGTAAACAGCTATTTACTTATTTTTCTTCTATAAGGAGATAAGAAATCAGTTTAGTGTAGGTTTCTCCTGTTTTGATTGGGAACAGATGGCTTTTGGGGACCTGGGAAGCCTGAGTTTTGGTCTTAGACATTTGGAAAAGGGGGTGAGCAGGAAATAGCCCACCAACGGCAGGGCATCTTTATTAGCTGGAAGGACAGTTGATTTGAACTTGAGTGGAAAAGAATCCATATACAAAAGAGAAACAGGACTGACTAAGGCCCACTCTACCTTTGTGTGATTTGTAAAAGATGTTCTGTTCTCTAGGTATGTGTAATCTCCTGCCAAGACATTGAAAGTATGGGCAGGATTTCAGCCCCACTCATCCCCTTGTTGTTGTTGTTAAGTGCCACCGAGTCAGTGCCGACCCATAGTGACCCTCTAGAGGGTTTCCAAGGAGCAACTGGTGAGCTTGAACCACCAACCTTGCAGTTCAAACCGACTTTGCAGTCTAGCACATTAACCCACAGCACCACACCAGGACTCCACTCATCCCCTAGTCAGTTGCCTTTGTGCAGTGCACATCCTTCACAACTGTACTCAGAAGAATTGGTGATGAGGACTGAGTCTTCTCAGAAAGCAGTCACCCTTAGGCAGGGGTAGCACCCACAGTCACTGCAGGCTTTTTAAAATGCTGCCAGGAGAGCAGGAAGAGGGTCTGAGAGTGACCTCTTGAGTTCAGGGACACCCCAGAGACCATTGCTTCACAGATCTTGCTCTGATCGAACTTGGGAGGAGATAGATGTTTGCCACGCCCAGATTGGGAGGGAGATGGGAGACCGGCCTAGAGTAGCAGGCTAGATCCTGGGTATTGTGAAGATGCTCAGATGATGAGAGCACTAAGGATTCTAAAACCTTAGCAACTTCCCTTCACTTTTCCTGCATAGAATCAAAGAGCTAATAGCCTTCCTTTTCCATTGTGTCTGTCCTGCTGGCCAGTGAAGAGACCAAAGAAATTATTTAACTTCTCTGTCATAGTTTCCTTATGTTGAAAATAGAGACAGACTCCCACAGGGAGGTGGCCTAGGTGGGTCAAGCATGTACTTGAAAGTACTCATAAGAACCCTTATGCCAAGCTCAAACTGTGTCCTTGTAACCCGCTGACCTCATGGCTCAATAGTCTGTGTCATGACATAATTCCCTTATACCCACTGGGAGGCAGTTTAAAGATGACTTCGGATTATACTGGGAGGAAGCTCCTGTGTGCCCTCCCCATGCACACAGAAGGCCCCTGGAAAGGAGGCTGAGTGTGACCGGTCCTGAATACAGGGGTGGTAATAGGCTTAGGCTGAGGGGCGAGGAGGCCGACAGGTCCTGAACGCTGGGAGGGAGGTCCCCCATTGTTTGTGTTCATGGAAGGAATAGAATTCCCTTCCTCCAGGCAGGCTGCCAGCCACTAATATTGTTCAAGGTGTTTCCTCTTGGTTTCCTCTGGCCCAGTCCATAAACTTTTCTACTGGTTTCTGGATCTCATTTTCCCAGATTGGGAGCTATGGAAGACTCAGGTAGGATGACTAATTTACCCCTGTTTGCCTGGGGTCTTCTAAACATTAAAAGTCCAGTGTCCCGACAACCCGTGAACACCTCAGGTCTCTGCCTCCCTCTTCTGTCCCTCTTGACCTCAGGAAACAGAAAAGAAGATCAGTTATTGGAACCACCTTTTCTTTCCTGCAGTCCACCGGGTGGGAGAGTACCTTAGTTGCTGCCTCCCCATACCCACTGGGCCAAGCAGAGGTTACAGCCATGGAATAGTGGACTATCCTGACTCCTACTGAGTCAGTAAGCATCCCTCCTGGGAGAAGTCAAAATGAGCTGAAGGCTTCTGCTCCGGTTACCTGAGATGTGAAGCTCATCTAGAAAGAAAAGAATCTGCCATTACTGCCTGGCCTATGAGAAGGAGAGGGTTAAGGCCAGTCCCTCTCTCTCCTTTCTCCCTTCAGGTTATGCTGCTGATGGGACTGTATATCTGTTTGTCAGGGTGTGGTGTGCATTTATTGTGCCCATTAGACTGAACTCCAGTTCTAGGCACAGGACTGAGAAACCTTGTCCTGGCTGTACCACTTCTCTATGTGGAACATTAAATAAATCCCTTTCTCTCTCTCGGCCTCAGCTTCCTCATCTGTGAACTGGAGACATTACACATGAAGTTTGGGCATCACTGGGCCATTGTGAGGCACTGAGAGCTTTTTGTGAACTAGACAATGAGAGAAGGGCAGGGCTTGGTTATCTGCCTCCTGAGAGTACATAGTTGGACGTCAAGGAGGAAGGAAGGGGGGAACTCATCTTTCCCTCAAACTAGTGCACTCAGTTCAGAGGAGAAGAACAATGAGCCCTCAGAGGTTGGTCCCCTCCCTGTGACTCCTGCCCCAGAACTCTCAGGGAATCACTCAGTTGGAAAGGCCCCGGGAGAGCAGGCCCCACCCCAATTCTCCCTTCTGAAAGTTTCCCAGTGGGGGTGGGGGAATCTGGCCTTTGAGTCCGGGTCTGGATGAGGAGAAACGTGATCTGGGCGCACATCTGCTGCTCCATCCACAATGACCGTAGCATATTGGAATTGGAAGAGGGGTTCAAAATGTTTGTGGAAAAATGGTGAAAGTTTCCATGAACCTTTTGAAGCCCCCTCATATTGCCAAAAATGGTGCAAAAACACAATTTAACCATAGCCAGGATGTCAAAGTAGATGATGTTAGTGTCATTCCCATTTTGCAGATTAGAGAGGTTGCCACGATTGAAGAGTTAGTAAGTAGTCCAGAACCAGGACTCACATCCAGGGGGTCTGGCTCCAGTGCCCAGGCATTTAACCACGGCACCAGACTTCCTTCCTTTCTCATGTTGCCAACACAGGAGCTCCCCAAACCTCACCTCACTCCTCATCCCACCACTAGGGAATGTGGCCCCTTGGATCCTTCCCGACCAGGAAAAACAGCCACCTTTCCTTCAGATTTTCATTAAGCCGGGCCAATTTTCTTCATAGGAAAGGAAAGGAGCAAAGCCCTGAAGATGTGAGAAAGAGCCCAAGGGACATTGACCTCTCAATGTCAGGGTTCCTGGCCTGATAGTACTGCCTACCCCTTTGGGGTTCCTTGTTGGGGGCCTGAGTTCTCCTCCTTTCACCTTGATCGAGACTAGAAGGGAACAGATCAAGGAGACTGGACCTGTGGCTCCGAGGTGGCTGTGACAGGCAGTCTATCTGGTACCTGGAAACTTGCCCCTACACCAGAGCTTGGTCCCTGCAGCATCTCAAACCACTGGGGTCCTGTCCCTGAACTCAGGCCCCCGAGGTGGCCTGTGGCCCCCATGGTGTGGTCTGACCTGACCTGAGCTCCCAGCCTCCCTTTTCACTCTGTAGGTGAGCCCTGGACAAAGGAGGCCTCTGTGCGAGGCAACACTTAGAGATCAGTGCTCCCATCCAGTCAGCTTCAGCCAGAAAATGGTCAGGGACACTTCCCTTGAGGCCCCAGCCTTGGACAGCCCCTGGTCAACCACCCCATCTTGGTGCAGAGGATCCCACTTAATCCCAGCCCTCAGTCCCAGCAGCTCACCTTGCAGTGACCAGTGTCCAGGTTCTAGTCCTCTTCAAGAGCACAGAGAATATACTGTGTCTCTCCAAAGATAAAGGGGCCAAGCAGGAAGTCCTGGGGCCTTGTTCTGAGCATTGCTTCCTAAATGACCTTAGCCAAGCCAGTCTGATGGCAGCAACCCTTCCCCCAGCAGATCTAGGGCCAGGTGGGAAGCTAGGGACTTTGAGCTCAGGGCTAGGATGGAGATTACTACTGTCAGCCACTCTCTCTCCTCTCCTGGCATGCAGCTCTTCACTGCACCTGCTTCTACCTGCAATCTGCCTTCCCCCTCACTCGCCTACAAGCAGCCCAGATGCCTATTCCCATCGCACTGTGATCAGAAAACAAAGACTGTGTGATTTCAATCACTTTGATCTATATTGGTGACCATACCTGTGTCCTTGAAAATGTTTATTCTGCAGATTTAGGATATAGTAAAGATTTGCAGTCTGAAGACTTGACTCGATGACTAAGGCTTTTTATTCTGTAAATTAGGGAACTCTGGTGATGTGATGCAGTGGTTAAACACTCAGCTGCCAATGGAAAGGTCTGTGATTTCAACCCATGTGTGCTTACATATGTGTATGTATGTATAAGGGGCTTCAAAAAGTTCATGGGAAAATTTCATTATCTTTCCATTCCATATTTCATGACCTTGAAGCCTCTTCATACATATATATTGTTGTTGTAAGATTTCATTAAAAAAAAAAAAGAATTTAAAAATTACAAAGAAAAATATCTAGAAAGAGAATGAATTGTCTGACCCTCTTTCATATTTTTTCCTACATACTTTGGATGCAGCTTCTTTGATTTTTCTCTTTATAGATAACAGTTTTGTAGTATAATTTTTACAGAGAAAATGTGAAAGAGGATTAGCATAAAAAGGAAGTCCTCCAATGAAATGGATTAGCACAGTGGCAGCAATAGGTCCAAACAACTATTGTGAGGCTGATGCGGGATGGGAAAGTACCTTGTTCTGTTGTGCACAGGCTCACTGTGAGTCAGAACCAACTCGATGGCAGAGTGAGTAGAAAGATAGCTCTTTCTTCTAGTATATTTGATCTAAGGCCAGGAGGCCACACAGCCAGAGTCAAAATGGCCACAACACAAGGTAGTAGATATCTTTATAAAATCCTTTTATTTTGGTTCAGTGATGCTCAACTAGGTTCCTAAGGGTTTTGTTGAAGTCCTGATGAATGTGGTGGCCTCCAACTTGGGACAACATTCCAGGATACTGGCATGTGACTGTCTGGGCTGCTACTTCAGTATTCTCTCAAGCTTTGGAATTGACCCATGCAAATGAAGGAAGCTGAAGCCTCAGCTTCAGAGCTTCAAGGTAAACCTGCCTTTATAAATTGTTGAGAGGGTTCTGACGACCAAGGTTTGCATTTTAATTCCAGCTGCCTGGTTTATAGAATATGTAACAAAGCAAAATCGCTTACCTCTCCAAGCCTCAGTTTCCTTCTCTAAAATATCCTGTAAAATAAGGATAAGCAGATTGTGGACCAGCAGGGTTGTTGTAAGGATTAAGTAGAGATAACTTTTTAAGTTATTTTTTATTAGCAAACATTCAAATCATATTTGTTAGTTGCAAATAAAACAGTAATACTAGCGGTAAATTTTCTGTGTCCCCACTTCAGTCTACAATACTACCTATATGTTTTCTAGACAGAGATGATACTCCTTATTGGATTGTTGTTAAGTTCCATTGAGTCAGTTCTGACTCATAGCGACCCTGTATAGGGTTTCCAAAAAGCGGCTGGTGAGCTTGAACCGCCGATCTTTTGGTTCAAATGAACCTTACACTTCAGTGTGTTAACCAGGATTCCCCTTATCAGATTACCATTGCTGAAATGAGAAAGTACTAAATTCTCAGGCAAACAAGGGCTATTATGAACTGAACCTTGTAGACATGTTCAGTGTCCTCTCTTCTCCCAATTGTAGTTCCAACTCTTCAGTTTTACTTGCATTTCCCCAGATATGCCATGTTCTTTCATGACTATAATTTAGGAAATTTGATATCCATTACCACATCCTTTTCCTCCAGATTCTTTTCCTCTAGCCCTGGATCCCCTCAATCTGGAAGGATTTCTGCAACCACTCGGGTCTATACTGCGTTAGGTGACTTTCTAGTGTCTCTTTTTTATTCCCACAAGATGCTCTGATTCCTATGTTAAAGTTCTTCTTACTCTGTGTTTCAACTGGTCACTTGTCTGATTCTCTTATTAAACCGGTAAGTTAATGGAAAGTCATTTTTGTGTTCTATGTTATTACTAGACCCTGGGGCCATCTCTGGTGTGGCACTGTAGGTTAATGCGCCAGACTGCAAAGCCATTTGAACTGCAAGGTCAGCGGTTCAAGCTCACCAGCTGCTCCTCAGAAACCCTATATAGGATTGCTATGGGTTGGAACCGACTCGACAGCACTTAACAACAACATCAGCGACAGCACTTAACAACAACATCAGCCGTATGATCTTAAATACAATCTTAAGCGAGGATTTTAGCTCAGCTTCCTAATTATTTAGCATCAATCATCAACAATCATTTACACTAATATATGTCAGTTTTGCTAATATCATTACTATTTATTCTGGTATGTTTTCTCTACTAGTTTTATTTGTTTTGCTTGAGTAGTTTGTTTAGATATATTTTATGGTATCTTTCTAAGTCTTTTTATATGTGAAATTTTGTCTTTATTTTTAAATTCTAGGTTTCCCTGCATAGAATTTAAATTAAAATTCAGTTCCCTTCAGAACTTTGAAGACATTGCTCTATTGTCTTCTTCTCACATCCAGTGTTGCCTATAAGACTGATCCAATTTTTTTTTTTTTTAAAGAGCTTTTATTGTGAATGGAGTGGTAGTTTACATGGAAGAACATCTGTTTTGCACTGAACTAAGGAGCTCTGGTAGCATAGTCATTACAAATCAGGCTGCGAACATTAAGGTCAGCGGTTCAAAACTACCAGCTGCTCCCCGGGAGAAAGATGAGGCTTTCTGCTCCCGTAAGGATTTACAGCCTCGGAAACCCTGTACAGGGTCGCTATGAGTTGGAACCGACTCCACAGCACATAACAACAACAACAATCATACTTTGTTTAATGATTAAAATCCCCTCCATGCACCATCAGTTAACTGTATTTCCCTCTATTCCCACTTTGTTTTTGTTTTGGTGTAAACAAAAACACTCAGGAATATATAGTCATTTAAAAAGCTAAGGGGCAGCGGAGGTCCCTGGGACCATCAAGGGAGCAGAGCGGAGAGAGGGACCCTACCCAGAGAAGCAGTTATGCCAGAGATGGAGGCAGAGAACATATGGAGATGGAGCGGCTGAGGACTTTAGACCCAGAGAGGGAGAGGGGC
Organism: Chrysochloris asiatica; assembly: GCF_000296735.1. Taxonomy (NCBI): domain Eukaryota; kingdom Metazoa; phylum Chordata; class Mammalia; order Afrosoricida; family Chrysochloridae; genus Chrysochloris; species Chrysochloris asiatica. The sequence goes on along the minus strand of NW_006408674.1, from coordinate 7,502,045 downwards.
TGTGTACTGAAGACCAGGTGTGTGTATGTGTGTGTGTGTGTGCACGTGCAGGCTTGCAGGGTATACCCTTTGGTTGGTTGATATTTCATGGAGGGGATAATAACCATGGCAATGAAATTATATACGATAGGATGAATGTAAAGCTAATGTTCTCCCATGTACACTATCACATAATTCACAATAAAACATTAAAAAAAAAAAAGTTACAGCCAAGAAAAAAAAAAAGCCAAGGGGCACATTTTGCAAGCCAGCCTCCTGGTCACCAGCACACAGGCTTTCTCATTCCATGAGTCTAGAGTCCTCAGCTGCTCTATCTCTCCATGCCATCTCCTCTGCCTCCAGTTTCTGGTGTCACTGCTTCCCTGGATAGGATCCCACGTTCCATTCATGTTCCTCCCTCTTGATGGTCCTAGGGCCCTCTGTTCCTGAAATGTAAAATTAACTACTCCCCATTTTTGTTACACCAATTCTACCTTTACAGTTGTGACTATTGTAGTTAGTCATGATAACAGTTTCTCACCACTGAATTAAAAGAATCCTAGCCCCATCTCCTTTCTCACCAGACCCTTCTAGACAAGATGAAAACTATTCAGTGAGGACTCTACCTCCCCCTCCCCAACCCCCTAGCCCTCACTCTGAAACTAAACTTTCTCTTGAAAACTTGTAAGCCAGCCACTTCATACCTTTATAACTCCCTCATTTTTAGGTAGCCAATAAGACTGATCCCAATTTGAGTCATGCCTTTGTAGCTAGTGTGTTTTGTCTCTTTTTTGAAAGTTTTTGTGATTTTATCTTCATCTTTGGAGTTCTGAAACTTAACTTGGGTGTTTCTAAGAAGGTTTTGGACCTTTCACACATCTCATTGGCACTTTGTGAAACTTAGAATTTGAAGACTATTATTCTCCTAGGGAATTTTTCTTCTATTGTTTGTTTCTTGCTTTTCTTTCAATTTCTCTATCTCCTTCCATTAGATAAATGTTGAAATATTTAATTCTCACCTATACCTTAACATCTCTCATCCTTTCTATATCTTTGCCCTTTTACATGTGATTCTGTCAGCTTAATATTCCAACTCACTAATAGTTCCCATAGTAATGCCATTGAGTTTTTAAAATGTAAATACCTTTTTAAAATTATTTTTATTACCATATATATTTTTAATTTTTTAAAAATTGTTTCAACTTCATAGTAGCCTTTCTTCTCAAACTTCTTAGAGAGTAGCAATCATACTCATTTTAAAGGTTTTTGTTTGCTTGTTTATTCTATTATCTATTTTTTGAGAGTTAATTCTTTTTATTCATTTGATTTTCTTTTCATTGATTTGATTGTTTTCTAAATTGATTTTCTAGTTAAGTCCTGTTTCTGGTATCCCTTTTGATTTTATCTCCTAGAAGTGACAAGCCATCTGGAGTTGTTAGTGCTGTGGTTGGGTATTAGCTCAGTTCTGGACATAGTGACCCTGTGTCCAACAGGCCTAGTCCTGCACCATCCTCACAACTGTTGTTATGTTTGAGCCCATCTTTGCAGTCACTGTGTCAGTCCATCTCACTGAGGCTCTTCCTCTTTTTTGCTGACCTTCTATTGTACCAACCATGATGTCCTTCTCTAGGGAGTAGTCCCTCTTGATAACATGTCCAAACTATGTGAGTTGAAGTTTTGCCATCTTTCTTCAGAACCTGTCTCTCCCGATAACAAGTCCAAAGTATGTAAGTGAGATCTCACCATCCTCACTTCTAAGGAGAATTTTGGCTGTACTTCTTCCAAGAAAAATTTGTTCATTCATCTTGCAGTTCATGATATATTCAATATTCTTTGCCAACATAATTAATTCAAATGCATCAAATCTTCTCCTATTCATTGTCCATTTTTTGCATGCATAAAATGGACAATGGTGCTCCTGACCCAAGCCATGGTTTTTTCAATAACCTCATATGGATGTGAAAGCTGGACAGTGAATAAGGAAGAACGTATAAGAATTGATGCTTTTGAGTTATGGTGTTGGAGGAGAATATTGAAAGTGCCATGGGCTGCCAAAAGAACCAAGAGATCTGTGCTGGAAGAAGTGCAGCCAGAGTGCTCCTTGGAGGTCAGGATGACCAAAGTGCAAGGTCAAGTGCACTTTAGTTCTAAAACTGACATCTTTGCTTTTCAACACCTAAAAGAGGTGCTGTGTAGCAGATTTGCCTACGTAATATGTCATTTGATTTCTTGACTGCTGCTTCCATGAGTGTTTATGATTGATCTGAGAAAAATGAAATCTTTGATAACTTCAATCTTTTCTCCATTGATAAGAGAATGTTGTTTATTAGTCCAATTGTTCAAATAGACCCAGTTTAAAATCAGGAAAGATGTGTGTCAGAGTTGATCCTTTCATCATATTTACTCAATCTGTATGCTGAGCAAATAAGCAGAGGAGATGAACTACTTGAAGAAGAAGGCAGCATCACAATTGGAGAAAGGCTCATTAACAACTGATATGCAGATAACACAACTTTGTTTGCTGAAAGTGAAAAGGACTTAAAGCAGTTACTGATGAAGAATATTGCCTTTAATGTGGATTATATAAAGAATCAACATAAAGAAAATAAAAATCCTCACATCATGATAAACAGAGAAAAGATTGATGTTGTCAAGGATTTCATTTTACTTGGATCCACAATTGATGCTCATGGAAGCAGTGATAGTGGTAGTGACGGTGGTGTGCCACCAAGCCAGTTCAGACTCATAGTGACTCTATATAGGGTTTCCAAGGTTCTAAATCTTTATGGGAGCAGAAAGCTTCACCTGTCTCCCTAGGAGCGACTGGTAGATTTGAACAATTGATCTCGTGATTAGCTACACAGCTGTCAGGACTCCTCATGGAAGCACCCACCAGTCAAGAAATCAAACTACATATCCGATTGGATGAATCCCCTGCAAAAGTTCTCTTTAAAGGGTTAAAAAGTTAAGATGTCATTTGAGGACTTAAACGCACCTGACCAAAAACAGTGATATTTTTAACAGCTTCATATGCATGTGAAAGCTGGAATAAAGAAGACTTGAGAAGAATTGATGCATTTGAATTATGGAGTTGACAAAGAATACTGAAATTACCAAGAACTGGTAGCAAATTGGTTATGAGTCAGGCTGCGAAACTTAAGGTCAGCAGTTCAAAACTACCAGCTGTTCCGTGCGAGAAAGATGAGGCTTTCTGTTCCTGTAAAGATTTACAGCCTCGGAAACCCTGTACAGGGTCCTATGAGTCGGAACTGACTCCACGGCACATCACCACCAACAACAACCAGAGTCCTGATGTGGCGCTGTGGGTTAATGCGCCAGACTGCAAAGCCATCAGAACTGCAAGGTCGGCTGTTCAAGCTCACCAGCTGCTCCTCAGGAACCCTATACAGGGTCGGGTCGCTGTGGGTTGGAACCCACTCAATGGCACTTAACAACAACAGTGAATACTTTGGGGGACCATTTAAGAAAATTTACATATAAACAAAGGACTAGGTTTCTGAGCACCTGGCTGGATTTCCTCTGTTTCTTTGAGTTGTTTCCCCAGCCAGCCTCTCTCCAGAACAGGAAAGTAACTTTGCACACATATGAGGGAATGTCCATTGGCAGGCTTCACTGTAGGTACAAGAGCAAAGGCCAGGTAGGAGAGCTTCCCCAAATGCCAAAGTGAAAGGTTCATTCTAGGGCATACTTTACTACACAGGAAGCAGGATTCCCTCCTCCTGATGTTAGAAATGAATCCTGATGTCACATAAAAGACATTCGGTGAGACTAAATTACCTTGGCAAAGCAAAATTTACTCCTGTAAGAGGGTGCGTGCACAAAGCCATACATACAGGAACAAGCCAGCGAGCACACTGAGTGGAAAGTCCACTCGGGTTTTTAACCCCTGAGTGAGTCTCAAGTCTGTGTCTCACCCCATTGGCTAGGGTTTTGACCGCACAATCTTTTCCCTTACCTGGATGGCTAGTTCAAATTTTTAAGGCGTGCATTCCTACCTTGGAGTTCTGGTATGGTGCTGTGGGTTAATGTGTCAGACTGCAAAGCCATCTGAACTGCAAGGTCGGCTGTTCAAGCTCACCAGCTGCTCCTCAGAAACCGTATACAGGGTCGCTATGGGTCGGAGTCGATTCAATGGCACTGAACAACCAGCAACAACATTCCTACTTTAGGAAAAGAAAAAGAGAGCGATCATAAAGTCTTTACTCACTTCAGGAAGTAGTCAAAGAAAAAGAAACAGATCATAAAGTCTTTACTTCAGGAAATAAAGAAAAAAAGAAAGGTTACCCAAATACAATAAACAGGATTATTTTATATATATATTCACACACACACACACACACTGAGGCCCATTGTCCATTTCCTTTGGGAACAATTCTGTTTCCGTTTTCAGTTCAGTGACTACTGCAGCTATCCAGTCACTTTGCATTTAGGGTTGGAGTGGAGAAAGTCATAGAATCAGCTGGCACAGTGGTTCTACTGACTATCCTTGAATTGATCTCTTTGACTCTATTTCCAGTCTGTGATCTTCTGCCTCTGAATCTAGAACATCTTGGAGACACTATTGGGAATACTCCATCCACGTCTGTGACGTTCTTATCTATGCACATTTTACGTCATAGTTTTCTCTACTCTGGTTTATCTGCCAATAAGTTTCCACTTCATTTTAGTCTTTCAGAAATTCATAAAATATCTCTGATGTATTTCTGACCTTTTCCACACTTCACTGTTACTCTCATGATGATCAATTTGACTCCCTTTTATTGTTTAAATTGTCATTTCCACTGGATTTGTGGAGGAAGCAAAAGTTAATGTATGTGCTCAGTTGGCCATCTTGAATAGGAAGTGGCAGACATCTTATTATGCAGGTTCTGTTTAATACCATCATGAAGGCATAATCTTGTCATCAAGATTACCAAGGCTCAGAATGTTACCAGGTCCTGTCCCCTACCCAGAACCAGTGACCGGTAAAGCTAAGATATGGATCCCAGCCCATTTATATTCAAAGACTATGTTTTGCTTTTTTCTCATGTGTGCACTGCCTCCTTTAAGTATAAGGCAAGCTTCAAAACTTGAGGAACTTGAAATTCAATTAGGTGGTATTTGAAACCAGTCTTTCTCCCTTACTTCCTTCATACCTATTACGTTTCTAGTTGTCCCAACCTCAACACAGAGACCAATAAGGAGATATGACCAAGCCTTCCTCAATTCTCTGTAGACGACAATCTGTTCAGGGCCAATGATGTTTTGGGGCCTCACACAATAGCTTCACCCAGAGTTCTTTAGACTGTGTCTAAGGTCCAGATTCAAAAGCTTTACTCTTTCTAAGAACCGCAAAGTAGTCATTGGTGAACAAACAAGTTTATAACAAACAAGAGGTACAACAGATGTAGGAAATGGCTATCATTCATTTCTCTGAAAAAGACAGCACTACAAGGTCTAGGTTTCTCTTTTCATCCTCATCCTTCTGCCCTCCTAAAGAAAAAAGTAAAACTTCACAACAGAGGACATAATACATGGAGATTGATAATAAACAGAGGAAACCAAGTAGGGAGGTCCAGCTATGTTTATCAGGGATTATTACAGCTCTGTGGCAAAGGTCTTGGAGCAACTGGATCAAATTCTTCTTTAGGTTGTAATAGTTATCCATGTTTCTTAGATACAGAGGACCCTAAGAGATAGAAGTAATCCCAAAGCATATCTCAAATCAACATCAAAGAACAGGCCTATACTCTAAAACCTTCCTAATTCACTTGGCTTCACATTCAGCTGTATAGCACAAGTCTGTATTTCCAGATTGTCAAATTGATTAATTCAAATCAACTTCTTAAAGTAAAATATGAAACCTTGAGTTTATTGACCTAAAACTGCTGGAGGGTACAGCAGAGGAGACTTGAAATGTTTGAATATTCTGATTAAGCAGAAGAAATCTACATGGAACCTTGGGTAACAACATTAACACAGTAGTTACATTTAGTTTTTTGAGGAACTGCTGTACTGTTTTCCATATGTCTGTACCATTTTACATTCCCACTAGTAATGGATAAGGGTTCCAATTTCCCCAATATTTGTTATTTTTCTGATTTTATATATTAGCCAACCTGTTGTTGTTAGGTGCACTTGAGTCAGTTCTGACTCATAGCAACCCTGTATAGGGTTTCCAAGGAGTGGCTGGTGGGTTTGAACATCCAAGCTTGTGTGGGAGTGAAATGGTAACATGTCATGGTTGTGATTTGTGTCTCTCTGATAGCTAATGATGCTGAGAGTCTTTTCATGTGTTTGGTGGCCATTTGAATGTCCTCTTTGGAGAAACCTCTAGTGTAGTCCTTGCCCATTTTATGATTGGGTTGTCTTTTTGCTGTGTGTGTATGTGTGTGTGTGTGTATTTTTATTTTTTTTTTAATGTTTTTATTTTGCATTGAGTGAAAGTTTACAGGGCACATCATCTGCTTCACATTCAACCATTCATATAGCTTGTTTCATTACATTGATTATTATCCCCTCCATATATCATCAGTTTACAGTGTTTCTCTCTATCCTCTTTAGCTTTTTTTTTTTTTTGGATGGGGGGGGGGACTTGCCTTTTTGGAATTTACAGTCTCGGCTTTTAGGGAAGGTTTTTACATTTGTCTGTGGATATCCAGGGCTCATGTATGAGATTACTACCAAGCATTACTGAATAATCAGATGAGGGACAGTTTGTTATGTCTACTAGGTAGCTAGAGTCTGATCCTCAGAGCCTATGGTTTGGACGGTCAACAACGCTTGGGCCCTCAGGGGCTTGGCCTCCTGACTGGGTCTGTACTGAGTCCTCCTTATTTATTGATTGTTTAAGGGACGCTGTGCCTGTCTTAGGTGGTCAGTGCGAATTCCTCAGTCTTACCAGTCATTGAGACTCATTGCAGCATGGCAATGGCTCTGTCTTAAGTAGCCGAGGTTCCACGTGATCCTTACCCGTCTCTGGCCACACGTCCAGCATAAACAGCCACCATCTAAGGAAGATGGGGAGGGAGGAGATCAGCTGGGGACCCCATGCGCCCGACGTTGCCGGCCCACCACCTGCTCTAAGGTGACCAAGCAGAATCACTATGCTGAGGTTCAATCAAGTTCTTAGGGTGTGTGTGTATTTTTAAAAATATTCTTATCAGGTGTATTTGGAGTCCTGGTGTGGCGCTGTAGGATAAGCACTTGACCATAAGGTCTGTTTGAACCATTAGGTTGGTTTGAATCAGAACTGACCCAAAGATGCTTAACAACAACAATCAGATATCTAAGGAAGCCTGTCTCTGGTTGGAACCGACTCCATGGCACATAACCACTACCACCACCTCCAGCTCTGATAGCGCAGTGGTAATGAATTGGGCTGCTAACCTCAGGGTCGGCAGTTTGAAACTACCAGTGGTTCCGTGGGAGAAACATGAGGCTTTCTGCTCCCGTAAAGATTTACAGTCTCAGAAACCCTGTGCAGGGTCACTATGAGTCAGAACCAACTCCATGGTACTTAACAAGAACAACAAAAGTATCATAACAGATTACGAGTTGGGTTGCTAACCAAAAGATCAGAAGTTCAAATCTACCAGCCACTCTGCAGGAAAAAGATGAGGCTTTCTGCTCCCATAATGATTTATAGCCTCCAAAACCTTATACAGGGTTGCTATGAGTCAGAACCAACATGGGGGCTCACAACTACCACCACAGATATATGGATTCTGAAAACATTCTCCCAGTTAGCAGCTTGTCTTTTCACTGCTTTGGTAAAGTCTTTTGATAGATCAAGGTTTTAAATTTTTATGAGGTTCCATTTATTTGTCTTTTTTTTTTTTTTTAAATTATTATACAACCCATTGGTAAAAGCTAAGCATGACAGCATTACCCCTGCTTTTTCTTCTAAGTATTTCATGGGTTTAGTTTGCATATTTAGGCCCTTGATCCATTTGTAATTTGTTTTTGTATATGGTATGAGGCATTGATCCTGTTTCATTTTTCTGAATGTGAAAATTCAATTTCCCCAGCATCATTTTTTGAAGACTCTTCTTCGTACACTGAATGGATTTAGCATCCTTAGATGTGTGGATTTAGTTCTGGACTATCAATCCGATTCCATTGGTTTTGTGGGCCTACCAGGCTGCTCTGATCACCAATAGAAAAGGTAGCAGCATATGATCAAGAGCCAGTGGTACTGAAGGAAGAAGTCCATGGTGCACTGAAGGCATTGGCAAAGAACAAGGCTCCGGGAACTGGTGGAAGACAAACTAAAATATTTCAACAAACTGATGTGGCACAGGAGGTACTTACTCATTTCTGTCAAGAAATTTGGAAGACAGCCACCTGGCCAACTGATTGAAAGATATCCATGTTTGTGCCCATTCTAAAACGAGGTGACCCTATAGAATGCAGAAATCATTAATATCATTATTGTTGCTGTTAATCCCATCGAGTTGATTCCGATCCATAGCGACCCTGTACAGGGTTTCTGAAGAGTTTGAACCGCCAACTTTATAGTTGAGACCAACCTTGCAGTCCAGCGCATTAACCCATAGCACCACACCCAATTAATATCATATGCAACTAAAATTTTGTTGAAGATAATTAAAAAATAGCTGCAAGAGTTTATCCACAGAGAAATTTAAGCAGGATTCAGACAAGAATGTGGAATGAGGGATATCATTGGTGACAACAGATGGATTTTGGCTGAAAGCAGAGAATACCAGAAATATGTCTACCTGTGTTATATTGACTATGCAAAGGCTTTTGATTATATGGAGCATGACAAGCTATGGATAACATTACAAAGAATGAGTATTCCAGAATGCTTAATTGTACTCATGAGGAATTTGTACATAGATCAAGAGGCTGTCGTTTGAACAGAACACGGGGATACTGAATAGTTTAAAATCAGGAAAGGTGTGGGTCAGGTTGTATTCTTTCACCATACTTATTCAATTTGTATGCTGATAAAATAATACAAGAAACTAAATTACATGAAGAAGAACGTGGCATCAGGATTGGAGTAAGTCTTATTAACAACCTGCAATATGCAGATGATATAGCCTTATGTGCTGAAAGTGAAGAGAACTTAAAATACTAACTGATGAAGATTAAAGACCACAGCCTTTGGTATGGGTTGCATCTTAATGAAAACAAAAATTCATACCACTAAAACAATAAATAACATCATGATAAATGGAGAAAAGATTGTTGTCAAAGACTTCATTTTGCTTGGAGCCACAATCAACACTCATGGAAGCAGGAGTCAAGAAATCAAATGACGTATTGCATTAGGCAAATCTGCTGCACAAGACCTCTTTAAAGTGTTCAAGAGCAAAGGTGTCAGTTTGAAGACTAAGTGTGCCTGACCCAAACCATGGTATTTTCAGTAGCCTCATATGTAAGTGAAAGTTAGACAATGAATAAGGAAAACTATAGAAGAATTGATGCATTTGGGTTATGGTGTTGGAGAAGAATATTAAAAGTACCATAGACTTCCAGAAGAACAAACAAATCTGTATTGGAAGAAGTGCAGCCAAAATGCTCTTTAGAAGCCAGAATGATGAGACTGACTCTCATACTTTGGACATGTTGTTGGGAGGGACCAATCTCTTGGGAAGGACATCATGCTTGGTTGGTAAAGTGGAGGGTCAGCAAAAAGATGAAGACCCTCAATGAGACAGATTGGCACAGTGGCAGCTGCAATAGGCTCAAGTGTAACAACAATTGTGAGAATGGCACAGGACACCACAGTGTTTTGTTTGCTGAGATGGAACTGACAGAATGGCACTTAACAAAAACAATGTGTTTTGATTACCAACATGTGTTAAAATCAGAAGTGTGCGTGTGTTCTTTTTAAACATTGCTTTAGTTATTTAGAGCCTCTTGCCATTCCACCTACAGCTGAGGATTGTTTTTACCATTTCTTTAAAGAATTTTTATTGGGATTGCATTGAATCTATAGATTCCATCAGGTAGTTTTGATATCTTAACAATGCCAAGTCTTCCAACCCAAGAATATGAAACAGACTAGTCAAAAATTATCCACACTCTTGTCTGTAGAATTCAATCAACTTTTAGGAACAACATCATTTTTTAAAATAATCTCCTTGCTTTTCAATACACTTTGTCCATCTGTTAGCAAGCTTTTATATTGCCTTATTAAATAAAACATGCTTTAGGCTGAGCTTTGAGCCACGAATGTACTGCTGTCTTCACTTCTTCATCAGCGGTGACTCTTCAACCTCGAAGGACTGCTTTTAGGGGACCAAACAGGTAAAAGTCCAATGGAGCAAAGATAAGGTCTATAGGGAGGATGCTTTAACACCTCAAAGTTTTTTTGTGTTTTTTTTCCCCGCAGAATGTCAAGAGTGTGGGCAAAGGTGTGCAGACATGCATTGTCACATACGATCACAACACCCTTGAAGAGTAATCCTCTGCATGTAACCTGAAGTTTAGGCTTCAACTCTTCAGTGAACATCTCACTGAAATGAGCATTGTTGATTGTTGAACCTTTTTCCTGTTAGTGTTCCAGTACTGACCCTTGAGAATCCCAGAAAACTGTAAGCATCAATTTCCCAGCTGGTGGTTGACTTTGGAACTTTTTCTTGGTCGGCAATTGACGATGTTTCTATTCTGTACTCTGTTGTTTATGCTCAGGCTCGTAGTGATGTAGTGATGAATTAATGTCCTGTCATCAGTAACAATTCTTTTTAAAAATAAACTTTTGCCTTCCTTTGAGTATTGGTCCAGATTTTGTTTTCAGATATCCATGTTCGTGGAGTCCTGGTGTGGTGCAAGGTCAATGGTTCAAGCTCACCAGCTGCTTCTCGGAAATCCTATACAGGGTCGCTATGGGTCGGAATCAACTCGACGGCACTTAACAACAACAACATCCATGTTCACACCTGCACAGCAGTGATCTTGAGTGGAAAGAGTCGATAAGATAGTGCAGCAAACAGAAGTTTTAATATAACCAGAGTGCGGATAATTTTTAACTCACTCTCGTTACTTCCGTTCTTTAATCTCTCTCAGCAGTGTTTTCTCATTTTTGTTGCATGAGTCCATCTCCTAAACTTTTTAATCTCTTAGATGCTATTGCAAATGGAATTGTTTCCCTAATTTTCCTGTTAGATTTCTCATTGCTGGTGTATAGCAATCTGATTTTTTCTTTATTGATCTTGCATCCTTCACTTTTGCTTTAATTCATGTATTAGCTCGAGAAATTTTCTTGCAGACTCTTTGGGATTTTCTGTCTTCCACAAAGTTTGCACTAAATTCAAGTGGGTCAGGTTGTTGTTGCTTGAGAAAACAGTTTGCAGTTCACTGTAACAATCTTGTTTCCAGATGACCTAGAACCAGAGGACACAGCTCCCTTTCTAAGTCTGTCTTTGTCCATTGAATTTGTATCTAATTCAGAACAGTTAGAGGCAGTTCATTTCTAATGTTTGCCTTGGTTGTAGTACATAATGTACCTACTATGTACGTTCTTACTGTTGTTAAGTGCTGTCAAGTCAGTTCTGATTCATAGGGACCCAGTACAGGGTTTCTGAGGAGCAGCTGGTGAGTTAGAATCACCGACCTTGCAGTTCAGACCAACCTTGTGGTCCAGTCTCATCCTACAGAGCCACATCAACGTACAAGAAACACTTGTAGATGCACTACAGCATCTTTAACAGAATCATACAGTGATCATGTTTTCATGTGTGAAACAAAGTGGTGCAAATGTGCCTAAAATTTTTTAATAGGTTTTGGGGGTACTTATTTATAGCTATGAGTTGTAAAAAAGTCAGATATTCAGTACCATGGGACTTCCTACACTGGTTGTACAAGGAGGCTTCAAAAATTTCATGAAAAAATGAAATTGAATATAATTAATTTTTCATGAACTTTTTGAAGCTCTTTGTGTAAGAAAATGTTTTTTATATGTTTTATATGCCATTTGGGAGCATGTGGCTCCATACGATAACCACTGGACTGCAAACCACACCGTCTGCAGTTCGAGTCTGTCAGTCACTCCATGGGAATAAGATGAAGCTTTCTGCTCTCTTGAAGATTTAAAGCCTCGGAAACCCTATACAGAGTCTCCATGACTTGGAATCAACTTGAGGGTACTTAACAACAACTAAATACGCTATTTAGCCACCTTGATGAATTATCTATTCATTGTAAGAGTTTGTCATTTCATTCGCTCTTATTTTCTAGAAAACAAAAATCACATCATCTGCCCACAGTGAAGTTCTGCTGGCACAGTGGTGAAACATCAAGCTAACTGAACGGTCAGAGGTTTGAACCTACCAGCTGCTCCGCGGTTGACGAGGCAGTCTACTTCCGCTGTAAAGATGCACAGCCTCAGAAAACATAGGGAGCGGTTCTACTCTGTGCTGTGGGGTCACTGTGAATCTTCTCAATTTGACAGCAATGGGTTTGGTTTTTGCACATATTTTCAGGTCTTTTCCTAATATTTTAATTTTTCTTATATTATTGCATTGACTAGTGTGGTTTTGTGGGTTAATGTACTGGACTGCAAGGTCGGTGGTTCAATCTCACCAGCCGCTCCTCGGAAACCCTATACAGGGTTGCTGAGTCACAATCGACTGGATGACACATAGCAACAACAAGCTGAAATGAGTAACCTGGAGGTTTGGCCTCAAACAGGCAACAAAATCTTCAAAGCACAACTCCCCTGCTGAAATGCTTTGATTTGCCCCTTGTTTTATACAGAGTCCAATCAAGGCTCTTTGTGCTTTGTCCTTATTTTTCAATCCAACCAGCGCTTTCTTGTCTGTGATGTTTGCTTTGCCTAGAATGCTATCACGGCACATCAAACCCTACCGACCTTTCAAGGTACCTAAAACTTGCTGATCTGTGTGTGAATCTAGTCCGGATCCTGTACTACAACTGTTTATCCTTAGATCTTGGCTCCCCTACCTAAGTTCTTTGACGGCATCTTTCATTTCGAATCTATCTTCGTAGCCTCAATTGTGCTATATCCATAATAAATTCTCAATCCCTTCGATGGTAAGCCAATAGTCAGAAAATTGCCAGACGTCTAGGGATTGGGCTGTGAGATGGTGTCCAGCCCATGGTCTCAAAGTAATAGTCGTTATTATGGCAGGATGTGGGGTTACAGAGACAATGAGAAGCTAAATACAAAAATCAGCCAATGAAACAAAGTGAGAAATACAAGCAGCTGCGAGGCGGGGCTCGGTTTGTAAACGGCACTCAGGTCTTGCTGCTGGGGCTAGCCGGACTACAGGGAGCTCCCGCCCAAGTGTTCCTCCCAGACGCCCGCCGCAGAATCAGCAGAGGAATGCCTCAGAAGTATCAACCAGCTGATTTCAACTGAGTCTGCGCGCAGTGTCTCGACGCATTGCGTTACGTCACATTGTTGCGACGGCGGGTAGCGGGCATGCTTGTTCCCTCCCGGGAAACAGAAACATCTTTTTCTAGCGGAGGAAAGAGGAATTGCGGATAGCGGAAGCTGGCAGCCTGGCAGCGTTTGGGGTGTAGAGTAAAGTCGACGGGGCAGGTGACGGCGGGATCTTTGCAGGCAGGCTGGCTGGCATGTCGGGTATCTATCTGGTAATACAGCGGGAACGCGGGTAGGAGTGAATGGTCGGAATATTTGTCGCAGGATCACTATCAGCGATCTGGGCCTCATTCCTAACTCCTCGTCTGAAAAACGAGTTCGGTTGCCCATGGAGCTGTGTAGGGGATAAATGTGGACTGGAGGAATATTCACTGACTCGGAGTACTGTTTATGAGAAAAATGCCTGTTTTCACATAGATATCTTGAGTGTCTTATTGGGGGTTTGTTGTATTGGGGGTGGGGGACTTTAAAAATTTCGTGAAAAAATGGAACTGAAAATAAAAGTGGATTTATTTCCACGAACTTTTTGAAGCTCTTTAGAACAAACCTCTCCCCTGCATCCGGTCGATTTGAACTCATAGTGACCTTAGCTAGATCTTGCAACTTGTTAGTGAGAGAGCCAGCACTAAAGGTGCGGTTTCTTCATTTGCAACTGCAAATTCTTTCTGTATACTGCATGTTGGATTGCTAGACAATCCATGTTTTTTCTTTTGGGGTGTGTGAAGAAGTGATGTGCATTTAGCTGCATTGTGAATCTATCAAAGGCAAAGGCAGTATTGTCAAGGGTTAGAACTATGACATTCATCTACATATTTGCTATTTTACTAATGATGATGACTCTATAAATTTCTCCTATCATTTCTCATTCAGCAACATAAGTAAAGTAACAAAGTGCTTTCATTAACCTCTTGGATACTTTACACAAGTCCTGGGATTTGTTGAACAAAAGATGTGCTCATCTTGAAAGACATATCAATATATTCAGGATTATCTGCGCTCTCACTATGAGTAGATGCTGTAAACAACCTTGGAGATGTTTTCCAAAGATTAACTGGTCTATGTATGCAAATCTTGCAAAGAAATTTTAGATGAAAGTTTTATTTTCTAAAATTTCTAAGTAAAAGACATTTTAGACAAATGATTGATGTTCTAAGTGATTGTGATGTGAGCAGCACCTTGAAAATGTGTTGATCACACTTTATGTGTTTCCAAAAGCTCTACTAAAGATGAAGTACCCCATAACTTAAAAATTCTGTTTTCCAGTAACCTTTTAAAGTCCCTTCATATGATTGCTAGTAGGATAAACACTCGACTGCAAGGTCGGTTTGAGCCACAAGGTTGGCGGTTCAAACTCACCACTGCTCCTTGGAAACTCTATACAGAGTCACTATGAGTTGGAACCAAGTTGACGGCACTTAGCTACAACATATGATTGCAGACAAAGGGAACACAAATATCTGTTTGGCGTTGCTTTCATCTCTGCTTTGTGTCTGACTTCAACAATGGTTCTGACTAACTCCCAGACAGTCAGAAGCTAAGAAGACTCCAGTAGTTCCTTGGATTTGGACATGGACAGACCACAGGCAATATTTGTGTCACCCACTCACTTGGCCGGCTCCTTCCTACTCATCTTCCCCTACCTGTGACCAGAAGCATGTCACAGCCTCCATCTCCCTTTGCCCTCTACCAGAATTTAGACAGCTTGTCACAGTATACCCAATTGATGTTGAAAATGCCTTATATTATGCAGAAGTCCTTGGTAATTCTATTTGGTTATTTAGGGAAATTGGCTTGAAGTTCTTTCAAGGGCTAAGAACACATTGGTTTTGTTTTGTATGTTTAATGTTGTCTCTTTTTTTCCATTTAAGTAGTTGAAATAGAATCACATTATCGACAATTCTCATCAGCCCCTGCCGGTTGCCTCATTAGATCTCCGCCCTGTAAATAATACATGAATTTGGTCAAAGTTGCTTGGAGGAGGGAGACTGCTGTTCACTACTGAGCTACCTTGTGTTGTATCACTTGGGAGGAAAACTCATATTTTTTAAAAAAAGGTACTTGACAGTAAGAGGAAATTGCCCTGTGAGCCTTGTGAGGCTAAGCTCCGAAAGCATGACTAACTTGGGTCAGTCTCTGTGCCTGGGACCTGCCGTGCTCTGCTCAGGAGACCTGACTGACAGGAGATGTTGACCTGCTCTGGGCTCTTTTCCAAGTCACAAACTCATCGCTTGCTCTTAAATTCATTAGTCATTACCTTGAGATGGCATATAATTTTCTGTATAAAATCTTAGGTTCTAAAATCAGCAGAAAGCAATAGAGCCTTGAGGCGCTGTAAGCATCAGATGGTCAGTTGAGCATCTTTAGTTAGCATGGAGCTAAGTTCCACTCACTGGCCTCCAGGACAAGAACCAGCTTTATGATTCAGAACATTAAAATATACATGATGCAGATCTTTGAAATCTTCAGAATAGTCCAAATTGTACTTCTTAAAACAGAGTGCCGATGTTCTCTCGAAGTGATTCAGGATGGGGTGGCGTTTTAGACAACCCATGTCTTCTCTCCGTGCGCTTTCCCCACACCCTCCCTAGTCTTTAATGCCCCCTCCTGTACTTGAAATCACCATGGAGCTCTGTTACTAACGGAACTGTGTGTCAGATCCCTCAAGTGTATTGAGGTAGAAGAAACGTTGAGAATCACTGGGTCCTTTTTTTTTTTTTTTTTTAAATAAACCTGCCTCCTTAGCATACACATTTGAAAGGTGCCTTGCTCTCTAATGAAGAGACTATTTCTTTGATTTGTTCTCTTGTTTCAGGTATATGAGCTCCTTGAGAGCAGAAACGTACTATTCCTGTGTTCTTATTATTCAGAACAGAGACTACAGACAAGTGGAGGAGATAGTGATTGTAGTACAGCCATTGAAATATCCTACAAGGTGAGTTACTTGGCACTTCAGAAGTCTGCCTGGGAGACGGAGGAATGGAGGGAGTGCTTCAAGGTGACGCTTGAGGGATCCTGGTGGTAACTAGGTGAACAGAGAAGGGAGGTGCCTTCCAGGAGCCTAGGAATCTGTGAGTGATGTATAAAGGGTAAACTGTACCCAAGATCCTCTCTCAGGTTGTCTACACTTTTCTCCAGAGTTGTATCCTTCCCATGGGATAGTGGTTTTCTTGCGCTTTCCTTTTCTCTCTCTGCCCTTTCCTGCCGTAATTGGATGGCTTTGTTGTAGTTAAGTGCCATCGAGTTGGTTCCGACCCATTGCGACCACCTGAGGAGCAGCTGGTGAACTTGAACCGCTGACATTGCAGTTCAAACGGCTTTGCAGTCTGGCGCATTAACCCACAGTGCCTTAGGGGATGTGAAAGGGAGGGTAGGAATCTTTCTGGATTGGCACAATAATAGGACAGATTTTCCAGTGATAATGTGTGTTTCCAGTAAATTCATCTTTAAAAACTACATTCTTGGTGTGCTAAAATTTACAGGTTGTTGTTGTTGTAAGTGCCGTCGAGTCGGTTCAAAATTTACAGGTAGGAATCCTCAATTTTGTTGGTTTGGTGTTTTTCCAACCAATGGATTGTATTCTGTTCCTGTTTCTAATCTGGTCTGTTTAAATGTGGGAGGATCTCTCTTAATTCCTTTCAAAGAAGAGGCCAGTTGTTTAGGTTTTAGGGATGAGACTATAGGAGATACCAACATTAGAATCCAACTTTATGCTATGAAAGTATTTTTATTAGCTATGTCCAAGTGACTGCATGTTTGAATCTGCTGCAAGCTGTTTAATTTGTACCTTTTCAAATAAACTACCAGGATCTGAATAAGGTGAAAATAGGGCAGAAAAACACGGATTCTGTCCAAGTTTGGGAAAATGAAGAAAAAGCAGTCAGTCACTGAGTTGGGCTGATTTTCTTTCTGAGGTGAGGGGAAGCAGAAACCAGGCAGTGGGCAAGTAGGACCCTCTGCACTAGATAAGAGCCATGCTTATAGACTGGAAGCTCCGAAAGCTTGACTGACAAGAGAGGCACCGTGCCCGGGACATGCCATGCTCTCTTCAGGAGACCTGACTGCCACAAAAGACGTTGACCTGCTGTGGGCTCTTTTCCAAGTTGCCAGCTCATCTCTTGCTTTTAAATTCATTAGTCATTTGCTGTTGTGAAGCAAGCAGGCTGGAAGTTATAAAAATACAGTGAAATCTGTGAGAGCTGGAACTTGGCAGGGCTGCTTTGTTTTTCCAGGCCATGGAAGTTTTCTGCCTTTGATGGGGTGCAGTTTTACCATGTCTCTGCTGCTCGTTTTTTGGCAAATATTTGAGCTTTCCATCTTTGACAGGTTTCTGCCTTACACAGGCGCTTGCTTTCCCAGGCTTTACTTTATTAGAACCAATGAAATTAGCTGTCTGAATACCCTGGCACGTGAGAGGACCAAGTTTTAAAACCTTAACTTGGTCGTGTTCTTCCGGAGACTAAGAAAATAGAGTCCTTGAAGTCAAGCTGACTCTGCCTTTAGCCTCCAAAATGAAAAGGTAGATAGAACAGGTCTTGTTTGTGAAATAAATTCAAGACCTACTATATCTACCAACAGCATGTAGATATTTTCCATTGTCTTACCATAGAAAAATAGAAATAGTAAGTTTATAGATGAGAAAAGCTAGAGAAAGACAAGTAAGTAAATTCATAAGAATCTTTCCATATTAAGTCAGAAAGGGATCTAGAAATTGGAGAAATCGTTTGGGGAAGTGAAAGAGAGAACTTTTCCTGCAAGGCAGCTTGGAGTCCAGGAACATTCTCTGGCAGCTAAGCTCCGTGAATTCTGCTTCATGTGTGGAATGCCACGTCACAGTGACTTGTGCTGGGGCAACTTCCAGCGTATGAATTGTGTAAGATGATGAGTTTAACAAAATTTGGAGAGAGGAGTATTAAACCAGAGGCCCTGTTGTCCTGGGCCTTTGCCCTGCTTTATACCCATGACTCAGCACATGCTTCTCAGGAACGGCATCGGTTGTGCACAAGTGATTGCATATCATTGTTTGAACCAGGAAAAAGGCAATTACTCAACATACAATTCAGACTTTTACAATGAGAAAGTGTTTATTATGTTGAAAAATTTCATAACAAAACTTTCCATCCCAACAGTTTCTACATTAAATAGACACTTTTTCAAAATGAAACACTTTAATCTTACCAGAAATCAATGTCATTTTAGAGTCCACGTCTCTTACCAGCTTTCCAATTCCATCTAATAGGACCCTTACGTGTTTCGTTTTTTTTTTCACGAAATTATGAATGTTCTGATACTAAATGCAATGTTAGTTTATGTTAAGATTTAATTACTTTTGCACCTTTGTTAAAACATGTTGTTGTTAAGTGCCGTTGAGTCGGTTCCGACCCTGTACAGAGTTTCCGAGGCTGTAAATCTTTACGGGAGCTGAACGCCTCATCTTTCTCCCACAGAGCGGCTGATAGTTTTGAACTGCTGGCCTTAAGGTTCGCAGCCCAATTTGTAACCACTACACTACCAGAGTGTTAGGCATATTTGTGGAGATTTATTTCTGAGCTTTCTATTTTGTTTTGTTGATTGGTCGATTCTTCTGCGGATACCATAGTCTTAACATCAATTAGAGTGAGTTTCTTTACAAATAAAATCAAGACCTGTTTATCTACTAACAGAAGTTGTACACTTACTTATTGTCTTACAGTAGAAAATGGGAATCGTATGTTTATGGATGAGAAAGGAGGGATAAAGACATAGTGGACTTTTGAGAATGTTCCTTTACTGATTGACAGAAAGATGATTTTATATACTCTCTTTTTCCTTTGTTAATATGGAAACTGAAGCTTACTATGTGACAACTTGCTGAAGAGTTATAATGGGGTTATAACAGATCTGATCGTTTTAACTGCCCAGTATCAGAGTTAAAAAAAACTTAGTCATAATAATAGTTTGTGCTTGTGATAGTCTGACTTTTTTGTGTTTCTGTTTTAAATCTTTCTCTGTGTTTTTCTTTTTCTTTTCACAGATGTATCAAGCAGGCTGCAAGTGAACGTGGTCTTGAGGTAAACCCTGCCCCTTGTGGAAATGTAGTTTCAGCAGACTATTCGTAGTTTTCTAAGAAATCGAAATTGTTTCCAGAAAAACAAAAATTTTGTTTGGTTCTGTTCTGGGTTTATTTTTTTCTTTTTGTAGAAAAGAAGAAAGATGCTTAAACATAGATGCTTTCTGCTAAGTAATTGTGATGCTTGAGAATTGAGAATGGTCTTTTTCTTTTATTTAAGAGGATTTTAATGTCAAAGCCAATTCTAGACAGGTTTTTCTTGATTAAATAATATTTTATTAAAACTTTATCGTTGTTGAGTTTTATTTCTTTTAATCCTAAAATGTGGAAGGCACAGCAGATGAAAGCACAGATGTTAAGTGCTGTTGACTCATAGTGACTCATAATGACCCTGTACAGGGCTTCTAAGGAGCAGCTGGTGGGTTTGAACCACCAACCTTTTGGTTCGCAATCCAGTGCTTATCCTACTTCACCACATGGGCCTCTTTTAGTTGGGACTTTTTATAAATATAAAAACACGAGTGTGTAGTTTTCACTGTCTATATATAACTTGAATTGTTGCTGTACCTCCACCTGCTATTACTTGCATATTTAGAGTAGGTTCTCTAGCTGGCAGAGGGGTGTGTGTAATAAGTTAAGAAATTGTTAGGTGAATTCTTAGTTAGGAATATGTGCTGCTATTTATACCAATAGGCCAAGTTTTGAGACAGTAGATGAAGTGTGGCAGACTTTGAGTGTTCTAAAAAGTATGACAATTTTAAAGGGAAGATATTTTTCATCTATCACAAAGCTTTTTGGAGCCCTGGTGTGGCACTGTAGGATCAGCACTGGACTGAACTGCGAAGTTGGCAGTTCAAGCCCACCAGCCGCCCCTCAGTAGCCCTATACAGGGTGGTTATGAGTTGGAATCGACTTGACAGCACTTAACAACACCCACATGACAAAGTGATGAGATTATAGAGTATCTGAGCTTAGATAAACATTGCTTCGGACGTAGAGTCATTTGCTCCGTAGTTTGACTCAAAGGTGAGCTCTGAACCATGCTGTGTGCAGAGCTGTAAGTGGAACCCCAAAAGGTGAGCTGGAGAAGCAGCAATGTAGCTGATGGGGCTGTGCAGTGGGTACAGAATGGTCACAAGGCAGCATACGGGGTGCCAGCAAGCTCTAGGCAGCACATGGGGTGCCAGTAAGCTCTAGGGCACTTCTCCCACCAGTGGGTGCTCTACAGTCTGGTGAGCCTGTTTTCTTTTCACAAAGTGCTGTGAGCATTGTGGGGATTGCAGTCCATGAGCCGAAACAAAAAGTGTAGAAACTGCTGAACGGAAAACCGATCAGTTCCGTGAACAGTTTATGTGTGTCACGTGCTGCTATGCGCTCTCACGGTGTGTCTTCCAGTCTCCCTCTCCTGGGAGTCAAGGGTTAGTTTGCCCTTTATATAAAGGGAGAAACAAATTCTAGAAGATAAGGTGACTCTTCCAGGGTCGTAAAGCACAGTAGCTGCAAAGTAGCAGTCAAACCCAGGTCTTTGGATTTCAGATCTGGTTGTCTTTACAGTATAACACAGTTCCTACAATCAGTTGCCACTGTTGTTGTTAAGTGCCGTTGAGTCGGTTGCCAGTAGCATTTCCTAATTTCTGCCCCATGGATCTGCCTCTCCAGTGCCCGCCCCCCCGACACACACACACAGTGAAAGCACCACTCCTGGGTGTAGGCTACTAGCCAGTATGCTGTAATGAGTAGGGCTCCTCGGAACCCCACAGATGCCTGTCTGCTCCTTTCGTGGCACCTCCCTTCAGGATTCTCCATCTCCAGGTCATGTAGGGCCTTCCCTATAGCTTTGAAAGAACCCTTCCATTCCTGATGTGGAGAGCAGGGAGTGGCTGAAGGGCCAAATTGAATGGAGATGTCCTTTTATTCAAATAAAAATTAGCCTTGGGGGATCCAGTAATGAACAAGATAGATCCTGCCCCTGCCTTTGTGGAGTTACGCATTATAGAGTAATTACAGTGCAAGTTCTATGAAGGAGAACAGGGTGCTTCAGGCGTGTACAGTGGGGAAACCTCACTGCTAACAGGAGAGGGGGCTAGAAGGTGATAGAGCCCTGGTGGTGCAGTGGTTAAGTTCAGCTGCAAACTGAAAGGTCAGCAGTTCTAATCCACCAGCTGTTCCTTGAGACAAACATGTGGCAGATTGCTTCAGCAAAGGTTACAGTTTTGGGAACTCTGGGTAATTCTATAAACTCATTATGGGTTGGAATCAACTCCACAGCACACATAACAACAATAAGGTCATAAAGAGGGAACATGCCTTTCCTGTCCTCTTGGTGGGTAGCCTCTTGCTTTCCGGAAACGTCTTGGCTGACCAAATACACTAAGAGAGCAGGTGCCACAAAGTGTCACAACCCAGCCCGTCCACCGCAACCCAAACTCTGGGCCTTGGAGTATATACGAATAGGCTAATGCATTCTGACAACTTGAATGATCTTTGACTCCCTCATCTCACAGCTGGGACTGGTAATTGACTAACCCAGCGTCTCACAGGTGGTACTGATTCCAGGTGACGGGGGAGGAATGCCCGCACATGAGTCTGCCAAAGGGTGCCAGGTGCATGGTGCCTGAGTGCTAAGTGGAGCCAGCTGGGCTATGGTGAGAAGTGGTGAGGCCTGGCCGAGAAACAAAGCCGGGCATCACATGGTCTAATAGAAAGCCACGTGCTTTGGTATTGAAATGCCGTTATGGATCTTTAGGCTCCCAGGGTTTCCCAGAGCGAAACAGGGGTGCACGAACTGGTGAAACTGACAACTGAATGTGTAAAGATGCTGAGAAATGTGCACATTGAAAAATGACAGCTTTGAGTTTTCATAGTCTAACAGAACACCAATCCTCCTTGGGGAAACGGTGACTCTTATATCTGGAGTTGTCTTATTGTGAAGGAATTCGTACTTATGCCTGAAAATCAAATGTTGATATAACAAAGTTTCAGAAATTCTGTATGGGTTATTTATAGAACATTTCATACTGTTTTACTCAAATACTCCTATGACTGTCTTATTTTCTTTTATTAAATGATTACCAAAATGGCAGGACATTTCCAAAACTATATATTCCGAGTTATATGAGGAAGCTTCAAAAAGTTTGTGGAAAATTTCCATTGTCTTATACTTCATTTATTCCATGAACTTTTTGGAAGATTTTTTTAAATTTTCCATAAAACATTGACATTTTAAGCTCCATTTGTTCTTGAACAACCTGTTAACCTTATATAACTTATAAACAGTATCAGAAACTTATTATTGCATCAAAATTTGCATATAAATGGGACACATTTTAAATAATGGATTCTAAGGTTCCTAGTTGTAAGTCATTTGTAATAAAGACATTTCGAAAAGGCAACAGAACCAATGGGTTTTTGGTGTAAGCAGTTCTGTGTACAAGTACTCTAAGATAACCAGTTCTTTGAGTTTCAGACTGAGTGGAGGGAAGGGATAGCCAGTGGGCCTGTTCCATGTTATATAGTATCACCTCCCTTTAACTATAATCCGTAACCCATATCCCATGTGCTTGGAAAAATGGCTGAAACCAAAACCAACCATAGCAATCTTCTAACCCTACTGACTACAGATATCTGAAGAGTGCTACTGCGGTGAACATTTGGAATCTGATCTAAACAAACGTGTCAGAGCAAACCAGCCTGTCCCTATGCTAGGTCACCTGACCAACCTCCTAGTTTCTCTTCTAAACTGAGCAGCCACTAGAAGCCAAATGATGCCACCGCTCCTACCACCAGTAGGGCTTGGGACTATGAACCAAAAAGTGTGAGTGAGTGAGGACACCTTAATTCACACTCCACTCCTAAAGAACACATTCCTACACCTTCCCAAGATGTGGCTGCAAGAAGCATCTACGCCAGTGCTGGGCCCCCGTCTTTTTCTGTCTTTGTTTCTGCCCTTTTCTATTGCCTGGTAGCCTTCCTCCACACTTGCTGCTGCACACACTCTTACTGTCTTCCTTTGTACTTTCTCGTCTTTTCTGTCACTAGTTCTTGCTTTTTGAAAGGAGGGGAGACTTTTTGATTTCTAGTGTTACTTCAGCAGGGAATCGTCTAATAAAGAATTGCTGTTGTTAAGTGTTAATGACTTTGTTCCGACTCATAGCGACCCTGGATAGGGTTCTCAAAGAGCGGCTGGTGAGTTTGAACTAGTGCTTATCCTATAGCACCACACCAAAACAATGGCTCAGTAAACACAAGGGGGGGCTTCAAAAATTCCATGGAAAAATTCTACTCTCTTTTAATGCCATTTTTCCATGAACTTTTTGAAGCCCTCTTGTATCTTGCATCCTCTAAACTGCATCTGAGGTTTAGCAGTGTCCACTATAGTTCCCACTTATCTTGATCATAAAAAAGGATCATGGGCACAGAACACAGGGTGGAACATGAAAAGGGTTCAGCAAGTCAGCGAGGACCAGAGGCTCCACAGTACCAGAGGCTTGAGGGAGTGCAGCTGGGAAAACCCTTATTGTTTTTGGTTTTCAATCATAACCATGGCCTTCCAAATGTCAAAAAGTCCAAAGGCCTGGACATCATGGGTTTCCCCCCAGCTTTATGGATCTACTGTGAACTGTTCCCATGTGTAAAGAGAGTGCTCAGCAGCAGAAGCAAACCAAAATTAGACATTTGCTAACGTTTACTTAAAGAGAACAAATTGGATCTTTAAGTTAAATTATATCCATTTAATTACACTATAAAGCTGAGTGTAAGTGAAAAATTAACCACCGTGTTGTTTAGGATGCTGTGTTTGGACCTAGACTTCCCCAGTTTGAATCCAAGCTCTGAATCCTGTGTTGAGTGGTTTACTTAACTGCATTCTTATCTTTAAAATAGAATACGCAAATAAACCACCTAGGAGAATACGATTGTTAGCAGTAAAAGAGATAAAGCATGCAATGGTATAGAACAGTACTAGATACATAATAAGCTGTTCATTTTTTATCTCAAAAGTAGCCCAAAGGTGCGCTTTTTGAAGGGAAAGTGGCTGGAAACAAGTACAGAAATACCTTAGAATATTTTATGAAACGTAAAGTGGGCCTTCATTATGGTTAGTGAACACCTCTTGCTCTAATCTTTCAGAAGGTAGTTTTAATCTTGGGTATACAGATATTGCTTTACCTTGATGATGCAAATGTATGCCTCATGCACCAAGAGTGGCAGTTTGTGCCCAGGTCCTCTTGTTTAGGGACATCTTCAAAGGCTACGCCAACAGTGTAATCCAAACGCTCATCCACATCCACCTCCCAGTAGTGGCGCCCTCGGACGGGAATTAGATTTCCCCTCACAGCAACACACCTGGTTTTAAAAAGTGGAAACATGTGATTTGAGGTGACCCAAGCCTGGCTGTGCAGGTGGGTGCCGTCAGCTGTTGGGGACAGTCAGTAAGCCCTCCCTACAGCTACAGATGTGCACCTAGGTACTTCCGAACACTTCCCTGGTAAACCCAGCTTTCAAAGCTCGGCTGACTGATGGTAAATAAAGATTGTTTCTGTTGTTAAGTGCAGTCGAGTCAGTTCTGACTATAATAACCTTGTATAGAGTTTCCAAAGAGCAGCCAGTGAGCTTAAACTGCCAACTTTGCAGTTCAAACCAACTAAAGATTAGAAGAGAATTATTTATTAATGGAACAGTGGTGGTGGTGTGTCATGGAGTCGGTTCTGACTCATAGTGACCCTGTACAGGGTTTCTGAGGCTGTAAATCTTTACAGGAGCAGAACGCCTCATCTTTCTCCCATGGAAAGACTGGTACCTTTGAACTGCTGACCTTGCGGTTCACAGCCAGATTTGTAACCACTACGCTACCAGAGTAGGAGACATTTAACCAATTAGAAAAGACTTTTCTTTTTTTAAACAACAAGGGGGTTGAACTTTCATAGTAACAAACATAAAGGTTTAGGTCACTTGTTCGTAAAAAAAGGAAAAGATCAAACACTTGGAGAATGCAATAGTCAAGAAAATCATGTACTTGAAGATCATGAACTGGCCAGCCCTTGCTTAAGGTACAGAACTCACATGGAGGCTCTTTGAAGTCACATTTATGTTAGGGATGATGCCAGGAAGAGGACCAGAACTCAGAATCCAGAGGTAGACCCAAGAAGAGCAAAATAACAAAGTTCTCACTCACAAACCATCAAAGCCTAACTTCAAGGTTCAATGGGGAACAATTATTCTTACAAAACTCAAAGGTATGTTTTGTTCTGTAACAATAAAGTCCTTTACTGAGGAAGGGTTTAACTGGAGGCCAGATTACCACCCAAATGAATGCTGTATCTCCTTCAGAAGCCTCCAATATTAACCAGACTTTATGGGGCTCCCCAAATCCCTAGAAGTACTTACCCAACAGTCATCAGAACATTCTACTATCAAACCTCCTGAATTCTTTATGCTAAAGCAAAGCTTTGGAAAGAAGAGCTCTTCCAAGTGCCCCAGGAACTGGTCCACAGTCATGGTTCCTGGAAACACCCCTAATCAGTAACACCCTGATTGTAGTACAAATCTAGGAAGGGTCTTGAAGGGCCTGGCGAAATGCTGCCCTTAACAATGCGCAGCCCCTGCTCTGGTCCCCACCAGTGCGTTCCACAGTGACCCAGTCAGACCACCATGAGAGCTGGAGAGAAAACTCTGAGCCACAATTGTGTTTCACATTTTAAAATAAAGGGAAATTAAGTTTTGACACAGTTGGACAGGCAAAGCTGTGGAGTCTGGGAGACCTGGGTGAATCTGAATCCCCACATCAGGTAGTTGTATAACTTGTTTCATCTCAGTTTTCTTGCCTATAAAATTATTGTTGTTGTTGTTGTTAGGTGCCATCGAGTTGGTACCGACTCATAGTGACCTTATGCACAGCAGAACGAAACACTGCCTGGTCCTGGGCCAACCTCACAACTGTTGCCACGCTTGATCCCATTGATGCTGCCACTTTGCCAATCCATCTTGCTGGACCTTCCACCTTACCATACATGATATCCTTCTCTAGCAACTGGTCCCTTCTGACAATATGTCTGAAGTATGAGAGATGAAGTTTGGCCATCCTGGCCTCCAAGGAGCACTCTGGCTGTACTTCTTCCAACACAGATCTGTTTGTTCTTTTGGCAGCCCAGGGCACTTTCAATATTCTCTTCCAACACCATAACTCAAACGCATCAATTCTTCTACAGTCTTCCTTATTCACTGTCCAGCTTTCACGTGCATATGAGGTTATTGGAAATACCATGGCTTGGATCAGGTGCACCAGAGTAGTCCTCTAACTGACAACTTTGCTCTTCAACACTTTAAAAAGATCTTGTACCGCAGATTTGCCTAATGCAATACGTCGTTTGATTTCTTGACTACTGCTTCCGTGAGTGTTGATAGTTGATCCAAGAAGAATGAAGTCCTTGACAACTTTAATCTTTTCTCTGTTGATAAGAATGTTGTTTATTGGTTCAGTGGTGAGGATTTTTGTTTTCTTTACATTGAGATGCAATCCATACCAAAGACTGTGCTCTTTGATCTTCATCAGTAAATGTTTAAGCCCTCTTCACTTTCAGCAAGCTAGGTGTATCATTTGCACATGGCAGGTTGTTAATGAGTCTTCCTCCAATCCTGATGCTAAGTTTTTCTTCATATAACTCAGCTTCTTGGATTATTTGCTGAGTATACAGGTTGAATAAGTATGGTGAAAGAATACAACGCTGTCTCACACCTTTCTTAATTTTCAACCATTCAGTATTTCCATGTTCTGTTCAAACAACTGCCTCATGGTCCATGTACAGATTCCTCATGAGCACAATTAAGTATTACGGAATACTCATACTTCGCAATGCTGTCCATAGCTTGTCATGATCCACACAATCAAAAGCCTTTGCATAGTCAATAAAGCACAGATAAATAACTTTCTGGTATTCTCTGCTGTCAGCCAAGATCCATCAGACGTCAGCAATGATATCCCTCTATCCATGTCCTCTTCTGAAACCAGCTTGAACCTCTGGAAGTTCTCTGTCAATGTATGCTTGCAGCTGTTTCTGTATTATCTTTAGTAACACTTTACTCACATGGAATATCAAAGATATTGTCCAATGATTTCTGCATCCCATTGGATCACCTCTTTTTGGAATGGGGACCTCTTCCAATCAGTTGGCCAGATAGTTGTCTTCCAAATTTCTTAAAATAAATGGGTGAGTGTCTCGAGTGCCGCCTCACTTTCTTGAAAGATTTCAATTTTTATTCCATCAATTCCTGGAGCCTTGTTCTTTGTCAATTCCTTCAATGCACCTTGGACTTCTTCCTTCAGTATCATTGGCTCTTGAGCATATGCTACCTTTTGTAATGGTTGAACACCAACCATTTACTTTTAGTACAGTGACTCTGTGTATTCTTTCCATCTTTTTTTGATGCTTTCTGCATCATTCAATAATTTGTCCAGAGAATCCTTCAATAATGAAAGTACAGGCTTGAATTTTTTTCTTCAGTTCCCCCAGCTTGAGAAATGCTGAGCATGTTCTTCCTTTTTGGTTTTCTGATTCCAGATCTTCGCACATTTTGTTGTAATATTTGACTTTGTCTTCTCGAGTTGACCTTTGAAATTTTCTGTTCAGCTCTTGTACCTCCTCATTTCTTCCATTTGCTTTAGGGTCTCTACGCTGGAGAGCAAGTTTTAGAATCTCTTCTGACATCCATTTTGACCTTTTCCTTCTTTCTTGTCTTCTCAATGACTTTTTGCTTTCTTCCTGCATGATGTTCTTGATGTCACCCCACAACTCTTCTGGTCTTTGGTCTTTAGTGTCTAATCTGTTCTTCAGATGATCTCTAAATTCAGGTGGGATATATTCAAAATAGTCCTATTTTGGCTCTTGTGGACTTGTTTTCATTTTCTTCAGCTTCAGTTTAAATTTGCAGATGAGCGATTGATGGTCTGTTCCACAATCTGCCCTTGCCCTTTTTTTGGCTGGTGATATGGAGCTTTTCACTGTCTCTTTCCGTAGACGTAGTCAATTTTATTTCTGTGTATTCCATCTGGTGAGGTCCATGTGTATAATCGTCTCTTATGCTGTCTAAAGAAGGTATTTGAAATGATCAAATCATTGATTTTGTAGAATTCTATCCTGCGATCTCCAGCATTATTTCTCTCACCAAGGTCATATATTTTCCAACTACTGATCCTTCCTCTTTATTTCCAACTTTTGCATTCCAATATTACCAGTGATTATCTATCAATATATGTTGATTGTATTATTGATCGATTTCAGATTGAAGAAGTTGGTAGAATTCTTCTATTTCGTCCTCATTGGCTTTAGTGGTTTGTGTGTAAATTTGAATAATAGTGGTATTAACTGGGCTTCCCTGTAGGTGCATGGATATTGTCCAGTAACAGACCGTGTTGTACCTCATGACTGATCTAGATATGTTCTTTTTGATGATGAATGCAACACCATTCCTCTTCAATTTGTCATGTCTAGCACACTAAACCATGTGTTGTCAGATTCAAAATGGCCAATACCAGTCCATTTCAGCTCACTAATGCCTAAGATATCGATGTTAATGCCTTCTATTTCATTCTTGACATTTTCCAATTTTCCTAGATTCATACTTCATACATTCCATGTTCCGATGACTAAAGGATGTTTACAGCTGTTTTCCTTCATTTTGAGTTGTGCCCCATCAGCAAATGAAGGGCCTGTGGGCTTTACTCCCACAGGCTTTACTTCATTCAAGTCATCATGGTCAACTCTACTTTGAGGAGGCAGCTCTTCCCTAGTCGCATTTTGAGTACCTTCCAACCTGAGGGGCTCATTTTCTGGCAGTATATGTGATAGTGTTTCTCTGCTATTCATAAGGCTTACAGTGACTAAATATTCAGAAGTAGTTTGTCTCTCCTTCTTCCTAGTCTGTCTTCATTCTGGAAGCTCATCTGAAACCTGTCCACCGTAGGTGACCCTGTTGGTATTTAAAATACCTGTGGCATAGCTCCCAGAATCACAGCAACTCACAAGCCCCCATACGACAAACTGACAGATGATTGGTGGTGTACAGGATTACCAGGGCTGTAAATATTTCTGAAAGCAGAGAGAACCTCATCTTTCTCCCAGAGCAGCTAATGAGTTTGAACTGCTGACCTTGTGGTTAGCAGTCCAGTGCTTATAATACAAAGCCTCCAGGACTCTTCATATTTGGGATGCTAGACACTTTTGAATATGTAGAACATTGTTTCTGTTTGTCCACAACCTATCAGCGGGACCCCAATCATGACCTCTCAGACTCCCCCAGCGCTGACAGCCAAGGGCTCATCCTACTGAGAGGCCAGCCTAACCCTTCTGTTTAGGAGACACCAGTCAGATGTCTTCTGCACGTCTTTCCTAGCCTCACCTCCCCACCAAGCCCCTACCGCATTTGTTCCTGGAGGTCCCTGTTCCCTTTTCTGTCAGCCATATTCTGACTGCACCTGAATATTTGTACGTTTCTGGTGCCTACAGTATGTTCTTGGGAGTGGTTGTTAAAGTACCTGGTGAACTGGGTGTTGCTGGGTAGTGGCTCCCTTGCTGGAGTTTTCCTTTCGCTTCGGACCACAGTAAACCCATCTTCAGATATGGTCAGCCAGGGATGGCAGGTGTCCTTGTTTAGGTGAAAGTAACAGCCTGGAAGGGGTGGAAATACACAGAAGATTCCCCAGCCAATCATTTCACTCTGCCTTCTTAACATTCCCGTTCCTGGTGGGTGGAGGATCTAACTGACTTTGCTGCTTTATCTTTCTGTATCATTCACATAAATCTGGGACTTGCATAATAATAATCATATTAATAATGAGGAGAGTTAACACAAATTGGGAATTTTTGTGCTTAGTACTGGGCTATGGGACCCCTGGTGACACAGTGGTTAAAGCATTCTGCTGTTAACTGAAAGGTGGACAGTTCAAATCCACCAGCTGCTTGGCAGAAGGAAGATGTAGCAGCTTTGGAAACCCTATGGGGCAGTTCTACCCTGTCCTATAGGGTGACCATGGGTTTCGATGTTTTCCATATTCTATGTTAAGCAATTTACAAGTGTTACCCTGTTCAGTCTTCATAATTATGCTTGGAAGCCAATCTTATGATTTCCATTTTGTAGGTGGGGAAACTGAGGCACAGGGTGGTTAAAAAATAAGCTAGTAAATGGTAGTACTTAAATTTGAACCTCAAGCCCCTCTGATTCCAGAGGCTGTGTTCTTAAATGTTACTCTGTAAAGGGCAAGAATTTTATGCCAAGGGAAATAAAAATCAAGGGAGAGAAGATGTGGGACTGTAACCTGCGCACATGCTTTGCTAGAGCGTCAACTCACAGTGACCCCCTGGGACCGAGGCGAACTGCTCCCCAAGGTTTCTGAGACTGAAGACCTTTATGGGAGTAGACAGCCTCATCTTTCTCTAATGAATTGGCTGGTGGTTTTGAGCTTGTGACCTTGCAGTTAGCAGCTTAACGCTCAACCCACTGAGCCATCAGAACTCCATTTCGGGACACAGTATGTAGTCATTATCTTTTAGTCAGGCTCTTTTTTCAAGTTTGCATTAGAAGACTTTTCATTTGATCATTTTTGGTAGTTTCAAACGCTAGTCCACACCATTGTCATCAAATCTCTCAAAGCTACTTTTACATTTTGATGCTGCTGGAAATTCTATTTGCTACCAAGCTGACTGTTGAGGGTGAATTCGTTCCCAGATCCCAACTAACATGTGTTGTGGTCCTTACTGTCTGTTCTCTAATCCCAAGCAAAAACTATTCTTGGATATATAATGGTTTTGTTGATTCATGCTCAGTCATGTTTTTCATACACTCTTTAAAAATTCTTTGACCAAATGAATCCACAGATGACTGAATAATTTAGAGCTGACTGCACCTTTCTCTCTCTATTCTCTATTATTTAGCCAATCAGAATTTGACATTTCAAAACATCAAGTCAGCACAACCAGTAAAAGGAAGGCTCCCACATAGTATCAGTGAAAGACCTGCGTCCCAATCCCAGGGCTAGTGGATACTTCTATTGTCAACTTCTTGGTATCAGAAAAGAGGACAAACTGATACAATGTCCTACAGGGAAAGATCCCACAGAAGGTGATGTTGTCTCCTAAGCCCAGGGCCCAGGCTCACTTCTGCTTCTTACCCAGGCCGCCTGAGCAGTGTAGGGAGCACTGTCTGGCCTCAATGAGCTCTGGCAAAGCTCCCAACCTGGAGACATAGCAGTGCTGAGAGAACAGAAATGTTGGGCTGTTCATAGCCATGGCTCCGCTAACTCAAACCTGGGACATGAGATGTGACTATTCTGTGACAATAGCCAAAGCCTCATCTTTCTGCCAGAGAAGAAGAAGGGAATTGGAACTGGGGATGTTGATGCCCATGAAACCAAACCAAACCAAACTAGTTGTCATCTAGTGGATTTGGACTCATGGCAATCCCATGTGTGCTGCGAACTATGTTCCATGGGGTCTTCAAGGCTGTGAACTTTCAGAAGCACATCACCAGGCCTTTCTTCTAAGGTACCTTTGGATGGGTTTGAATCACCAACATTTTGGTTAATAGTTAAATGCTAACTGTTTTTGTTTCACGCAAGGATTCCTGCTAAAGCCAGACATGTCTAAGTTGGGCCTGTGGGTAGAGAGATGCTTGGCTTGACAGCAGGAACAGGGAGGTACACGAAGGCCAATTGCTTTTCCAGGGAATTTCATAAAGACCCCTTCCCAGGCTTGATGTTCAACCTGTGTGATATATGAAGTGACTGGGCCATCCAGGTCCAGTGTGACAAATCTCTAGGGGACTTGAGTTCTAATACTTGCACAGCCACCAACTTACTTTGTGACTTTTTGATTTTCAGTCTCCCTATCTATGAAATGGGACCACAGGGCTTTGATGGTGCCTTAATACCTTTCTAGCTTTCCTTGCTGTGAGTAGATGTGCACACACTGATCTATTTCCATAGCAGCATTACCTATGTGGCCGAGGGCACAGACCTGTGGTGCGGACGGTAACAGGCTGGCTCCTTGCGCTGGAGCCCCCCATGTTCAGGGCTCTCACGTAGATTGTGTAGTTCTGCCTGGGTTGCAGCTGTACCAGGGACTCGCAGGTCGGGATGCCCACAACAGATCTGGTGAGGAGGCAGAGCTGCAATCACCATCGAGTTACCATGGCCCAAACAACTGGACCCAAGCTCTGAGCATCTCTCTCTCTCTCTTTTTTTTTTTCTTTCAAGTTTTTATTGTGAATTGAGTGATAGTTTACATGGGAGAACATCGGTTTTACACTCATTGTTTCATTGCAATAATTACAATCACCTCCTCTGTGCATCAGCATTCAATAGTATTTGCTTCTATTCCCTCTTTTTTTTTTTTCAGGGATATACACAAAAATGCTCTGGTAGTGTAGTGTTTATGAATCAGGCTGTTAACCTCAGCAACAGCAGTTCGAAACTACCAGGAGAAAGAGGAGGCTTTCTGCTCCTGTAAAGATTTACAGCCTCAGAAACCCTGTACAGGGTCGCTATGAGTTAGAACTGACTCCATGGCACACAACAACAACAACAACACAAAAACATTCAGGAATACATATAATCATTTAAACAACCAAAGGGCACATTCTTCAAGCCTGCCTCCTGGCCACCAGCACCTGGCCGCCAGCACACAGCCTTTCTCTTTCCATAAGTCTAGAGTTCTCAGCTGCTTTATTTTTCCATGTTGTTATTAGGTACCATTGAGTCGGTAGTGACTCATAGAAACCTTATGCTATGTACAACAGAATGAAACACTGCCCGGTCCTGGGCCAACCTCACAATTGTTGCCATGCTTGAGCCCATTAATGCTGCCACTTTGCTAATCCATTTCACTGGGGGCCACTTTGCCAATCCATCTCGCTGGGGGTCTTCCTATATTTTTCCCACCCTCCACCTTATCGAACATGATATCCCTCCTCTTCAGTGACTGGATCCACCTGACAATAAGTCTGAAGTATGAGAGATGAACTTTGGCCATCCTGGCATCCAAGGAGCACTCTGGCTACACTTCTTCCAACACAGGTCTGTTGGTTCTTTTGGCAGCCCATGGCACTTTCAATATTCTCTTCCAACACCATAACTCAGAAGTATCAATTCTACTACAATCTTCCTTATTCACTATCCAACTTTCGCATGCATTTGAGGCTATTGAAAATACCATGGCTTGGGTCAAGCGTACCTTAGTTCTCAAGTTAACATCTTTGCTCTTCAACACTTTAAAAAGGTCTTGTACAGCAGATTTGCTTAATGCAATACGTTGTTTGATATCTTGACTGCTGCTTCTGTGAGTGTTGATGGTTGATCCAAGAAAAATGAAGTCTTTGACAACTTCAATCTTTTCTCCATTGATGAGAGTGTTGTTTATTGGTCCAATAGTGAGGATTTTTGTTTTCTTTACGTTGAGATGCAATCCATACCAAAGGCTATGGTTTTTGATCTTCATCAGTAAGTATTTTAAGTCCTCTTCAGTTTCAGAAACCAAGGTTGTATCACCTGCATATCGCAGGTTGTTAATGGTCTTCCTCCAATCCTGATGCCACGTTTTTCTTCATATAACCCAGCTTCTTTGATTATTTGCTCAGCATACAGGTTGAATAAATATAGTGCAAGAACACAACCCTGTCGCACACCTTTCTTAATTTTAAACCATTCAGTGTTCCTATGTTCTGTTCAAACAACTGCCTCTTAGTCTATATACAGGTTCCTCATGAGCACAATTAAGTGTTCCAGAATACTCATACTTAGCAACATCGTCCATAGCTTGTCATGATCCACACAATCGAAGCCTTTGCGTAGTCAATAAAGCACAAGTAAACATCTTTCTGGTATTCTCTGCTTTCAGCCAAAATCCATCAAACATTAGCAGTGATAATCCCTTGTTCCATGGTCTCTTCTGAATCCAGCTTGAACCTCTGGAAGTTCTCTGTCAATGTATGCTTGCAGCCATTTCTGTATTACCTCGATTAAAACTTTACTCAACTTGGGATATCAAAGATATTATCCGATGATTTCTGTGTTCTGTTGTATCACCTCTCTTTGAAGTAGGCACAAATATGGATCTCTTCCAATCAGTTGGCCAGATAGTTGTCTTCTAAATTTTTTGACATAGATGAGTGAGTGCCTCGAGTGCCGCCTCACTTTCTTGAAAGATTTCAATTTGTATTCCATCAATTCCTGGTGCCTTGTTCTTTGCCAATTTCTTCAATTCACCATGGAGTTCCTCCTTCAGTACCACTGGCTCTTGATCATATGCTACCTTTTGAAACGGCTGAACATCAATCATTTCCTTTTGGTACAGTGACTCTGTGTATTCCTTCCATCTTCTTTTGATTCTTTCTGCATTATTCAATAATCTGCCCAGATTATCCTTCAATAATGAAAGTCAAGGCTTGATTTTTTTTTTTTCTGTTCCCCCAACTTGAGAAATACTGAGTGTGTTCTTCCCTTTTGGTTTTCTAACTCCAGATCTTAGCTCATTTCGTTGTACTATTTGACTTTGTCTTCTCGAGCTGACCTTTGAAACTTTCTGTTCAGCTCTTGTGCCTCCTCATTTCTTCCATTTGCTTTACCATCTCTGTGGTTGTTTGAGTCTCTTCTGACATCCATTTTGATCTTTTCCTTCTTTCTTGTCTTCTTAATTACTTTTTGCTTTCTTCCTGTATGATGTTCTTAATGTCATCCCACAAATCTTCTGGTCATCGGTCTTTAATGTCTAATGTATCAAATCTGTTCTTCATATGATCTCTAAATTCAGGTGGGATATATTCAAAATAGTCCTATTTTGGCTCCTGTGGACTTGGTTTCATTTTCTTCAGCTCAGCCTGAATTTGCATATGAGTAATTAATTGATGGTCTATTCCACAATCTGCCTCTGGCCTTGTTTTGGCTTTTCACTGTCTCTTTCCGCAGACGTAGTCAATTTGATTTCTGTGTATTCCATCTGGTGAGGTCCATGTGTATAATCATCTCTTATGCTGTCTAAAGAAGGTATTTGAAATGAACAAATCATTGATATTGCAAAGTTCTATCATGTGATCTCCAGCATCATTTCTCTCACCAAGGTTATATTTTCCAACTACTGATCCTTCCTCTTTATTTCCAACCTTTGCATTCCAATATTACCAATGATTATCAATATATCTTGATTGCATTATTGATAGAATTCTTCTATTTCATCCTCACTGGCTTTGGTGGTTGGTGCATAAATTTGAATAATAGTGGTATTAACTGGGCTTCCCTGTAGGTGCATGGATATTAGCCTGTAACAGACCGCGTTGTACCTCATGACTGATCTGGATATGTTCTTTTTGATGATGAATGCAACACCATTCCTCTTCAATTTGTCAT
>NW_006408674.1:7447291-7465935 GCF_000296735.1 Chrysochloris asiatica | reverse complement strand
TGAGGGGCTCATTTTCTGGCAGTATATGTGATAGTGTTTCTCTGCTATTCATAAGGCTTACAGTGACTAAATATTCAGAAGTAGTTTGTCTCTCCATCTTCCTAGTCTGTCTTCATTCTGGAAGCTCGTCTGAAACCTGTCCACCGTAGGTGACCCTGTTGGTATTTAAAATACTTGTGGCAAAACTCCCAGAATCACAGCAAATTACAGACCACCACAGTATGACAAACTGACAGATTAGCGATCTCTTTAGATGCTAGAATTTTTTTAATCACTTTTTTATTTCTCAGTTTATTGGACCATTTTTTTACTTTTAATTTCTATAAATATGCTATCACACTAGTGATAGAAGAAAGTACTTGTGAAATCATTATGTGGTTTGATTTAGAGCTGAATTTCCCTCACTTGAATGTTCACAGAAAATTCCAGGAGATCTTGATCAAATGCAGATTCAGTCCAGCAGACCTGAGGGGGTACCAAGTTTCTATATGTTTAACAAGCTTTTAAGTGCAGCTCATACTTTGAACTGAAAAGGACTGATCAGGCTAGGGCTTTGGAAGCATTGGAGTAATGGTGATCCTGGGACTTTAGAATCATAGCAAGTCCTGGTTCCATCACTTGTCCTTTGCATGACCTTGGACAGGTTGTTTCATTTCCATGATCATTAATGTTCTCATCTATAAAATTTAGATATGAATAGTTTCTGCCTCTCTGTGCTGTTTGAGGAATAATGCTACCCATTAATAAAACTAAACAAGTAAAACCTGTAGTGCGAAACCTAGCCGGTGATAAGAGTGTCCTCATTAGTCATGGTCTGCAACTCTGACCTGTACTCATTTCTAGGTAGGCGCCACCTCTTCTGCTCCCCAACACTTACTTGCAATGCTGACTGATGTCCCAGTATGCTTTTCACCTCTTCCAATACAAAGGCATTGCTGTCTTTTGATATGATTTTCTGTGTCCTTTTTCTTGCTTTCAGGACCTCAGAGGAGTGGAGAGGAGTTGGTTTCTCCTTTGGTGACTTCTAACAAAGCAGTTGTGCTAGCAGCCCACTAGGAATAACAACCCACTGGTTGACACAGGTCTCCTCTGATGGGGCCCCAAGGGATCCTCATTGGCTGGTAAACCACCAGAGCTGACATCACCCCATCACATCATCTAAGCACCAGCCCTGATGACTGTCTTTGAATTTTT
Source organism: Chrysochloris asiatica (assembly GCF_000296735.1). NCBI lineage: Eukaryota > Metazoa > Chordata > Mammalia > Afrosoricida > Chrysochloridae > Chrysochloris > Chrysochloris asiatica. The sequence continues at coordinate 7,464,741 of NW_006408674.1, read as the reverse complement.
GTATGTCACATGGAGTTACTGGTAAAGTGTAACTCTCATCATATTTAGTTTTGTGATCTTCAATACAGGCAGTCCCTGGGTTATGGGTATCTGACTTACAGACAATTCCTACTTCCTATAATGTAAGTAAATCTGTCCTCACTTTAAAATTAAAACCCCTAACGCTACAAATCCATCCTTCACATACTGCATGTCAGCCTTTAAATCCTGAAAAGGCTTTAAGCCTTTTCTTTTCTCTTTTTAATTGCCTTCCCCATCACCCAAATTGACACATGTCTACCCTCTAGCTAGCGAATTACTGTCCCTTCCCTCCCTCCCCTCCCTAGTAACCATCATGAAAACCTTGTCTTGACTTTTTACAGTAGTGTTCTCAAGCAATATTTGTCCTTTTGAGGTTGAATAATGTCACTCAGCATAATGACCTCCAGGTTCATCCATGCTCCGATGTATTTCAAAGATTCACTGTTATTCTTCAATGTTGCATAGTGTTCCATTGTGTATATCAATCATAGTTTACTGATCCATTTGGACATTTAAACTGCCTCCATCTTTTTTGCTGTTGTGAACAGTACTGTGATGAGCATGAGTGTGCCAATACCTATTCATGTCTCATCTCTTATTTTTTTGAAGATATATACCAAGTAGAGAGTTGCTGGGTCATATGATATTTCTAGTTTCAGCTTTTGAGGAAGTGTCATACCATTTTGCACAGTGGTTGAACCATTTTCAGACCCACCAGCAGTGTAGGAGGATCCTAGTCTCTCTACATCCTCGCCAGAATTTGTTGTTTTCTGCTCTTTTGAACTTTTCTATTAATGCTGGGGTGAGACGACATCTCATTGGTGTTTCGATTGCATCTATTTACTGGAGGATAAGCACTGGACTGCTAACCACAAGGTCGGTAGTTCAAACCCACCAGCCACTCCTTGGAAACCCTCTACAGGATTGCTATGAGTGGGAATCGACTCTACAGCACTTAATAATAGCAAATGTCTAATGATCACAAGCAGTTCTTAGCTGCATGACTGTCTTCTTTGATGAAATGTCTGTTGATATCCACTACCAATTTTTCAGTTGGGTTATTTGTTTTTTTTCTTATTGAAGTGTTTTCTATAAATTATACAGATTAGTCCCTTGTCTGATATGTCACTGCCAAAATTTTTTTCCAGTCAGTGTGTTCTTTTTACTCTTTTGGTGAAATCTTTTAATGCACATATGTGCCTAATTTTTTAGGAGGTCCCAGTCATCTATTTTGTCTTCTGCTCTTTGTGTGTTCTTAATTATGTTTGATAGTATATTTATGCCATTTATAACAGTCTCTAAGTTTGTTCCTATTTTTTTCATAGATGATCTTTATAGGTCTAGGTTTTACATCTAGGTTTAAAGAAACCATGTAGCATTTGCTTTTGTAAATCGTGTGAGATATAGGCCTTGTTTCATTCTTCTGCAAGTGGATTTCCAGTTTTACCAGCATCATTTGTTGGAATCTATCTCTTCCCCATTTAATGTGCTTTAGCCTTTTGTCAAACATCAGCTGATTATATGTAGATGGGTTACTTCTGTGTTTTCAATTCTGTTCTATTTATCTGTGACTTTCATTGTACCAGTACCAGGCTGTTTTGACCACTGTGGCTGTGTAGTAGGTTTTGAGATCGGAAAGTGAGAAGCTTCCTACTTTGTTCTTTTTCTTTAGTAATGCTTAGCTTATTTGGGATTTCTTTCTTCCCACATAAAGTTAGTGATTAGAGTTTCCTTCAGGATTGGAAATGCTTTATACCTATCAATTGCTTTGGGTAGTGTTGACATTTTCACAATGTTATGTCTTCTTAGCAATGAGTATGGTATAATATTCTTCCATTTTTGTAGATCTCTTCATTTCTTTTAGTAATGTTTTATAGTTTTCTCTATATTGTTGTTAGTTACTGGTTAGTTGTTTCCAACTCATAGTGACCCTATGTACAACAGAATGAAACACTGCCCAGTGCAGCGCCATCCTCACAATCATTGTTACATTTGAACCTATTCCTGCTGCCTCTGTGCCAATCCATCTTGTTGGGGTCTTCTTTTTTGCTGACCCTCCACTTTAACAAGCATGAAGTCCTTCTCCAGGGACTGGTACATCCCGAAAATATGTCTGAAGTATGAGAGACAAAGTCTGACCATCCTTCTTCTAACACAGATTGGTTTGCTCTTTTGGCAGTCCGTGGTACTTTTAATATTCTCCACCAACATCATAACTTAATATTGCAAGTTCAGGCTTGGTTTTTTTCCTTCAGTTCCCTCAGCTTGAGAAATGCTGAACGTGTTCTTCCCTTTTGGTGTTCTAACTTCTTTGCACATTTTGTTATAGTATTTCTCTTCAGCGCTCTCTTTATTAGTGTAAAGGAGACGCTGGGAGTTTGAACTCATTTTGTAGCCCCTTGTCCTTTGTTCCACAGCAACAAAGCCAAAGCAGGCACAGCTAAGAGTGTTAACTCCTCTGAGGTGTTCCCTCCACTGTCTCACTTCCTTGATACGCCTTGTGTTTGTGCCCATCTGCCTTCCCAATCTCCTCATCCTATTTTCTTTAGCACCTACAGTGTGTTTAATGCAGCATCATTGGAGGCATTCATGCAGTAAAGTCTTGTGTCTTCATCTGTCTGTTAGGATCAGAACCTCTGAGAGGCAGGGACCAAGTACCCTTACCTTATTTAGTTCAGTGCTGAGCCCATACCAGGTGCTCAATACACACCTATGAATAAATGATTCTGATCAGAACTGAAAGGGCTCATTTGATAGAATCCCATTGCTATTAATCTTTGCTCACCCCATTCCTTTTGGGAATACTCTAACTAATTCAATTTGTCCTATACGTTACCATTCTGACTCATGGTGATCTCATTGTGTTACAGAGTAGAACTGCTCCCTAGGGTTTTCTTGGCTGTGAGCTCTGGTAGCGTAGTAGTTACGAGTTGGGTTGCTAACCTCAAGGTCAGCAGTTCGAAATTGCCAGCTGTTCCACGGGAGAAAGAAGAGGCTTTCTGCTCTGGTAAAGATCATAGCCTCGGAAACCCTGTACAGGGTCACTATGAGTTGGAACCGATTCCACGGCACATAATCACTACCACCACCAATCTTAACAGAAGTAGATCATCAGGTCTGAAGGAGCCCAGGTGGCACAGTAAGGTAAGCATTGGACTGCTAACCACAAGGTCGACTGTTCAAACCCACCAGTCCCATGTGGCACAAAGATGAGGCTTTCTGCTCCCATAAAGATTTAGTCTTGGAAACCCTAGATAAGGTCACTGTAAGTTGGAATTAACTTGGTGGCAGTGGGTTGGGTTTAATTGGTCTTCTGTGGTACCACTGGGTGGGCATGAACTGCCAATTTTTAAGTTAGCAGTCAGGTGCCAACTGTACCACTCAGGGTCCTTATATAGGTATGGTTGCCAGCCATTTCAGGTCTGCAGGAAAGATACATGTTCAGCATTTATGCGTTTGTTTTCTTCTTCTTATTGTTTGTTTTGTTTATTTTCTTCACTCAATTGTCAGCCCCATAATGGCTGGGAATTTATCTGCCTAGATCCCCAGTGCTGGTACAAGTGTTTATACCATGTAGGCATCAGTACTTGTTGAATAAACGAATGAATGAATAGGAAGCCTTAAATGAGATTTTAAAAAGTGAACCTGAGGTTTAACCTTTTATTCATTCACTCATCTTCAATCACCTTCAAGAACAGCATTGAAGCTACTTCTTAAACACAACAACAGCAAAAATAACTTTTATTGTGAATTGAATAAAAGTTTACAGAACAAATCAATTTTCCACTCAACAATTCAAATACATTTTGTGTCATATTATTGGTTGAACTTTCCACAATGTAACATCATTTATCTCACTTCCTCCTTGTATCTCCTTATTTTCATTCCTCCTTCTTTCCTAACCCTTCTGAACTTTGTCCTTGGGCAGATGCTGCTCTTTTGATCTCAAATGGCTGATGAGTCTAAGGTGTGGGTATCTTTCTAGTGTTTTAGTCCCCTATAGGCCTGTCTGTTGTTTGAAGATTTAACACTGGGAGTGAATTCAGTTCCATCCAGCTACTTCTTGTGAAGATAAACCCCAAACCACATTCACTGCACCTGAGTTGATTCAGACACCTAGTGGCTCTGAAGGCCACAGTAGAGTCACCCTACAGGGTTTCTGAGGCTGTAACTCTTTATGGAAGCAGTCTGTCTCTCGAGGATCAATTGGTGCATCCAAACTCATGACCTTTTAGCTAGTATCGAGCCACCAAAGCTTTTGTGCCACCAAAGCTCCTACCTCAAAAACTATTGTTGTTGTTAAGTGCTATGAGTTGGTTCTGATTCATGGTGACCCTATATAGTGTTCTTGAGAAGATGCTGGTTGGTTTGATCCACGGATCTATGGCTAGCAGTCCAGTGCTTATCCTACAGTGGTACACCAAGACTCTCAAAAACTAAGCGACATAAAATTAGGTTGGTTAGGGCAGTGTTTCATTCTGTTGTGCATAGGGTCATTATGAGTTGGATCCAACTCTTCGGCACCTAACAAAACAGCAATAGGGCTGTGTCACAAATTCTGACCTGCTAGGCAGACTCCATATATTTACTAAGTCCTGTTACTGTATCAGGTGCCAAAGCCTCTGGAGGCCAGTAAATGCCCCTTGTGACTTACTCAGTGACACCGGAGGCCTCTGGTGTTTCTGCTTGGGTCAGCTCCACTGTGTACGAGTCAACAGGATTCAGGTTCCCAGATTCCCAGCAAATCAGCGCAGCCTCTTCGCAGCTCCTTATCTCTTTGACTTTTATGATGGGGGGAGAAGGCGCTAAGTGCAGGAGAAAAGGGAGATATGAGCAAATACCTGTGCATTTCTAGCAATTCTCTTCAAAGTCAAGGATAAACATCACAAGACCTTCTTCCTCCCCACAAAAATAGTGTTGGTGCAATAAAAAACAGACCAGTGACTGCCTTGCAGATGTTTGTAGAGTGGAAACTAGTTGTTGGGTACCATGGCATCAATTCCAACTCATGGTGGCTGCATACTATGACAGAGCAGGGTTTCCTAGACTGGAATCTTCACAGGAGCAGACGGTCACAGCTTTCTCCCAGGGAGTGGCTAGTGGGTTCCAACAGACAACCTTTTGGTTCGAAGTCGAGCGCTTAGTCTTTGTGCCACCAAGGCCCCTTGGAGACCAGTTGTAAGGATCTAATGGAAGTGTGGCTGAGAGTAGAATCTTTGATATTTTGAGACCACCCATGAGTAATGTCTCTGCCATATCAGTTGTTATTTATTGAGTTGTGCTCCCCCAAATATGTGTTGAGAAGCCCTAATAGTGTAGTGGATTATGAGTTAGGCTGCTAACTGCAAGGTCAGCAGTTTGAAACTACCAGTTGCTCTGTGGGAGAAAGATGAGGCTTTCTGCTCCCATAAAGATTTATGATTTGGGAGTCATTATGATTTGGAATAGACTCCATGGCACACAACCACTAGCCAGCAAATATGTGTTGGTATCCTAACCCCTGTCTCTGTGGTTGTAATTCTGTTGGGAAATAGAGTTTTTCTGTTACATACCAGTCTAGGGGTGGGTCCTAAATCTAACCACTTCTGAATTGTAAAATGAGCAGCTTAGACACAGAAGGACATATATGCACGGGTGAAGGCACATGCCACGTGACAATCACCAAGGACCCAAGGAACATCCAAGGCTACTGACAAGGAAGGGATAGGTACAGCTGAGACCCTGATTGGACTTTTAGCTTTCAAAACGATGAGAAATAAATTTCCATTCTTTAAAGTCACCCACTTGTGATATTTGTGATACAGTAACCTACAAAACAAAGACAACAGGCATGCAGATTTATTTTACTAAACGGGGGGAAAAAAAAAACACCTCACATTAAAAACTGCTATTTCTGTCCTTCCAAATGAATTTAAGAATGTTGCCATGTCTAAACCACCCCGCCACTCGCGTGTCCCTGAAACGAAGGCCCTGCTACAGAAAACCAGCGGCCACAGTACCTGTCATATACACCGCACACTCGCTGGCAGGGCTGGTGCCAGCCCTGTTCTGAGCTGTGACCCAGAATTCATACTGGGTATTTGGGACAAGGTTTGTCACTGAGCAATATGTTTCTTTGACAGTCACTGTAAACTCTGAAAGAAAAAAAAGAAAAAGACAAGAATTCAATTCTAAAAATAGGCAGAGTGGTTCCAAATGCATTGTGCTAAATCTTTCCCTTGCAGTTTACAAAACTGGCTACACATCCCTCCCATCCCTGTGTGCACACCCCTCTGTGCATGACTTTGCAGCTCCTTCCTTTAAAAGGTGCAGTTGGTCTCCTGGTTGTTGAGGCTGGGCTTAGTCACATGACTTGTTTTGGTCAATGGGATGGTAGCAAGCAGAAGCTTTGAAAGAGTTAGCACAATGGCATCTTGTCCTTTGCTCCTGGGAACACTTCTACTACCATGTAAACAAAGCTGCCTGGGTGGTACACACAGTTAAGCACTTGGTTACTAGCTGAACAATTGGAGGTTCAAACCCACCCAGAGGCCCTTATTCTGGTCTCATGGTCCTACTCAGTCAAGCTCCAACTAGTCTTCCAGCCTTTTTTGCCACTGCTCGTCTACCTGCCTGCATCCTCTCTGGCCAAATGGAACTCTTCATGATTCCCAGATCACAACTGCCGCAGATGTAACCCACCTCCATGTTTCTAACTGCCAAGAAGGCCGACTGGGCCCAGGCATCCAGAGTCTCACCTGCCTGGTCCTCCGGGGGGCAGCCATCCTGAACCGGCCGGTAGGACAGCTGGTAGTTCTCCACAGTGTCGTCAGAGTATAAACTCCAGCACACGCGAACTGAGGAACCTGTGGCTGAGTTTGGGGCCTGTGGATTTATCACTGGAGCAGATGGAACTAGAAAAAGAAAAAGGAGGAAAAACCCAGAAACAAATAAGGAGTCTTAGTAGAGGAATGGGATAGGAGGATAGGAGCAGTCCTTTCCACAGGATGACTTTCCCCAGTGCATCTGTGGCCTTTGGGCATGGAAGAGACAGCCGGGGTGGACAAAGGTGAGAAGGTAAAACCTCCCAACCATGAGCCTGCACAGAATAGTCAGTGAATCCATTCCTGCTTTGACAAAGCCACAAAAGCTCTGGGGAGAAGGGGACAGCCTCTGAGTTCTGCCTCCAAACTATCGGGTGTCTATTCCCTGCCCTGTGCTCCACCTTCCCCTCCCTCCCATCACCCCACCCCCACATGCCAGCAACCAGCAAAGAATCCACCCCCGTTTAGTATGGGTTCTTTTTCTTAGACTTTTACAGTAGTGGTCCTATGCAGTGTTTCTCCTTTTGTGACTAATTTCACTCAACATAATGTCCTCTAGTTTCATCCATGTTATGTGGTGGCTTGCAGTTTCCGTGTTATTTTTCAAGGTAGCATAATATTCCATTGTGTGTAGTACCATAGTTTGTTTATCCATTCTTCAGCTGATGGGCACTTTGGCTGTCTCCATCTTTTTGCTATTGTAAATAGTGCTGCTATGAACATTGGTGCACATATATCTTCTCATGTTTTGGCTCATATTTCTTGTGGGTAAATACCAAGTAGAGGAATTACTGGATCATAAGTTCTGCCCCCAGTTATAGCTCTTCCTGCCCTCTCATGCCATCTTAAGAGGCAGTATAACGACGGCTGTGTAATGATGCTTCCTCTGGAGTGGGCAAGGGCAAGAAGACTTCAACAGGGACCAACGACCATCTCCCACATTACAATGAGAGAAGACTGGGATTAGCCAATTGCATTTTTCACAATCAACTTCTTCAGAATCTATCTATCAAGTTTATTCTTTTCTTCTCTGTAGGTTAGTACCTCTGCCTCGCCTACACCAATGCAAACTCACAACCAAGAAGAAAATCAAGTAGTGTTTTTCCTCCATAAGTCTATTCCCATGGAAACATCTCCCTTCATCCCAGGCTTTTAAGAAAGTTCTTAGTGTCAAACAAGGAACCCTGAAAACACTGTGGATTAGGCACTAGACTGCTAAACACAAGATCAGTGGTTGAAACCCACCAAGTGCTCTTCAGGAGAAAGATGAGGCTATATGCTCTCATAAAGATTTACAGTCTTAGAAACTGTATATAGGGTCACTATGTGTCAAAATTGACACAAAGGCAGTGGAGTGGGTTTTGATTCCGGTTAGTGTCAAAGTTTTAATTAAAAGGAGTTCCTTTTACTGTATTCAGTCCTTTTATTTCTGGTCAGGGGCTGAGTGATGGTTAATGTTATGTGACAACTTGGCTAAACTATGATTCTCAGTGGCTTGGCAGATACTACGTAATCACTTTCCTTTTTGTGATCTGATGTGAGCAGCCAATCAGTTGGAAGGGATGTTTCCTTGGGGGTGTGGCCTGCCTCCAGTATATAAATGGATGTTCTAGTGAAGTTTGTTCTCTTTCTTGACTTTGCACTCTTCGTTGCCTGACCACTGGTTCTCGGGACATAAGCCTACAGAAGTCTCTGACTTGCCCTGTAGCTTTTGAGTCCTTCAAACAAGGGAGCCAGCTGACTTAATCAGCCTACCATCTGATGCATGGGTCTGGGGAGTTGCCAACCCCCACAACTGTGTGAGTCATTTCCTCACAGTTACTGAAGAAATTCTCTCTCTATATATTTATATGCATTTATATACATTTCAATATATTTATTTGGAATCCTGATGTGGTGCTGTAGGATAAACTTGGATTGCTAACCACAAGGCTCGTGGTTCAAACCCACCAGCTGCTCCTTAGAAACCCTATGCAGGGTGGCTATGAATCAGAACTGACTCTACCACACATAACAACAACATATATTTATATGCAAATTCTCTTTCTACATATTTACATATGTTTTACTAATTTTGCTCCCCAAACTATAACAGGCTAGAAGGTCATACATGACAAAAGATGAAAAGCAGAAAATGGATATTCCCACATGACAAATGAAGATGCACAGAAGATACCTTCTTACATTCTCTGCACCAAAAGACCCAGTGTGAGGGGAGAGATGGTTCTGGGGCTTGTTAGATCCTTCCAGATGTAACTGATGTAAGCAGGAGGGAGAGGGTCCACATGAGGTCCAGACGCTGGGGGTGAAGAGTAACTCTCAGTGTCTCTCAAGGGCTGATGTGGATGATAGTACTTTTCCTTCCAAAGGACTGCTGTTGACTGTCATCAGGTAGGTCCCCATGTATCACAGGGTGGGACTATTGTGATCCATAGGGTATTCATTGGCTGATGTTTGTATGTAGATTGCCAGACCTTTCTTCCTTGTCTGTCTTAATCTTTAAGCTCCTCTGAAACATGTTCAGCATCATAGCAACACATGTCTCCACATCCAGACTGATAGTGACCGCCCATGAGGCACATTGGCTAGAAATTGAATCCAGGTATCTAAACAACTAACCCAAAACCAAACTCACTGCCATCAAATGTATTCCAACTCATAGCAACCTTGTGTAGGTCAGAGTAGCACTGCTCTATAGGGTTTCTGAGAACTGTAAATCTTTATGGGTGCAGACAGCGTCATCTGTCTCCTGTGAAGCTGCTGCTAGGTTTGAACCACTGACCTTGTATTTACAGTCCAATGCTTACCCCATTGTGTTCCTCCAAATAATTACTATTGTTATTGTTAAGTGCTGATGAGTCAGTTCTGACTCACAGTAACCCTGTATTGGGTTTCCAAGGAGTAGCTGATGGGTTTGAACCACCAACCTTGCAGTTAGCATTCCAGTTTATAACCTACAGTGCCTAACCAGGACTCCCATGGAATGATTGTTGATAAGTGCTGTGAAGTCAGTTCAACTCATAGTGACCTTGTGTAGGGTTTCCGAGGAGTGACTGGAGGATTTGAAGCACCAACCTGCGATTAGTAGTCCAGTGCTGATCCTACAGCACCACACCAGACCTGATTATTTGGACAGAACAGTGATGGTGTTAATGGTGTTACTAGACTCCTAGGAGGGGAAAAGGACCATCCATAGGGCACTGTAGCCAAATAGAATCTTCTTTGATCCAATGATCCTAAGAATAGTCCCAAAGACTGATTGCTAAGTATGGTGTGTAATGGTGAAAAATCTAGAAACAGATGCTTTAGCAACAGCAACTAAGTAAATAAGTTAGGGTACTTCCTTCTACATAATAAAAGATTCACATAGCCATTAAGATCATACTGAGGAAGAATCTATCTGTGTAAGAAAGTTTTCATTATAGTTGTTTGCTGAAAGAGAACAAAGCAGATTACAAAACAGCATAATCCCATTTTTATTTTAAAAATCTAAGCAAAGGAAAAAATGGAAATGATATACACAATGTTGTTTGCTATCATGTTGTTGGAAGGGAAAGTAAGGAGTCAAAGAAGTCTATTATTCTAAAAAATAAGCAATCACAGTGATATTTTTAAAAAGCTACCTACTACTACCATGTGAGATGCTGTACAGATCTTACTTTATCAAATTATCTCTAAATCCTCATTATTGTGTCCATTTACAAGTGAGGAAACCAAGGCTCAGAGAAGTTAGGTAAGTTATCCAAAGTCACAGAGCAGAACTGAGATTCTCAACTAGTTCTATATACTAAACAGCCTCCCAGGCATGCTATCAGTGGCCTCTCTCCAGGAGGAACATAAATATGACATTGAAGGAAAATGTTTGCTTGGTGTCAATTCAGTAAGTAGTAAGGTAGTGTCTTCTGAAGCTGGGAGGGCTGCAAGCAGAAAATAGTCTAAGGCTGCCTGGGGCCAGATGCAGGTGCTCTGAATGGTGAAAGTGGATGCTTACCCTTAAGAAATGGCTTCTGTACTCTTACAAACCATAGAAATAAAACCATGAAATTACAGAGAAACAAAAACAAAAACAACTGATTCCTAAATCTTTATGATTTCTTTAGCCATCAAAACTTTCTAATTTATTGCTTAGGGAAATCTGAAATTGCCATGCTGTGTGGAGTCCTGGTGTGGTGCTGTAGGATAAGCACTGGACTGTTAACCACAAGGTTGGTGGTTAAATCTACTAGCCGCTTCTTGGAAATGCTATACAGGGTCGCTGTGAATCAGAACTGATTTGACGGCACTTAACAACAATAACAACAACAATGTACACAGGCAAAGTCCCTGAGTGGTGCAAACAGTTAACATGCTCAGTTGCTAATCACAAAGTTGCAAGATCAAGTCCACCCATAGATACCTCTGAAAACATCAGGTATTAAAAACCTTATGGAAGTTCTACTCTGACACACAGAGTTGCCTGGATGACAGCTGGTGTGTTTCAGATGTACACGGGTCAGACATTCACCTGGGATGGTGTTAATGGAGTCCATCAGCTGCTCCACTTCGGAGAAGTCCAAGTTCTGGTCTTCAAAGTCAGGGTGGGCAGAAAGTTCCACATCCGTTTTTGTTTTCAGAAATTTTCCAAGTCTGTTGGTACAAAAAGACATATTCACAAGATTAGAGGGGCATTCTCTACATGCTGGGTCACTAGGAATAAAAGAAGAGGCTACTTTGCTGAGCTTTCATTTCTGTATTTTAACATGTTTTTGCTGACTTCTATCATCTGCTTTGGAGTCCTGGTGTGGTTCTGTGGGTTAATGTGCCAGACTGCAAAGCCGTTTGAACTGCAAGGTTGGCAGTTCAAGTTCACCAGCAGCTCCTTGGAAACTATACAGGGTCGCTATGGGTCGGAACCGACTCGATGGCACTTAACAACAACAAATCATCTGCTTTGGTGGTTGACCTAGAAGGTCATTATTGGGGATGGGTGGGATAAGTTTGTATCTTTGAAAGGGAGGTATGCTTGAGGGGTTGCTTGGAGTCCTCGTGTGGTGCTGTAGAATAAGCATGTGACCACAAGGATTGGTTTGAACTGCAAGGTCAACAGTTAAAACTCACCAACTGCTCCTCAGAAACCCTAAACCAACTCAATGGCACTTAACAATAACACAACAACACAAGAAACCCAGATCCACTCCCTCTGGAATTTCCTTGAAGTACTAACCTGGAAACTCCCACCCCCTGCCATGCCCCAAATCCTACAGAAGGTGACTGTTAGGGTTCAGGCTCTCTTAGGGCTTCCTTTCCACATGGTCTACCAGAACCAAAGCAAGCTCACTGCCAATGAGTTAATTCTGATTTAGGATAGAGTTTCCATACTGCAAATCATATGGAATCAGATAGCCTCATCTTTCTCCTGAGGAGTAGCTGATGGGCTTGAAGTGCTGACCTTGTGGTTAGTAGCCCAATGCTTAGCCCACAGCACCACCAGGGATCCTTTCTACATGGCCAAGCACCCTCAAATTGCTGACTATGAAGTGAGTCTCTGGATCTTCTCGGACTGGTTTCCCAGTAGAAAGAGGGTTTGCAGAGACAAAGGCAGAATTTGAAACCCGATTTGACTTTAGCCAAAATCCATCACTTAATCTTTCAGTCTTTACCTTCTACATGCATGTTTACAACCATTGTCTTATTTACTTATTGCAGAAGCATCCCTGTTTGTGGCTGGGCCTCACCGTATGGTACCATCCAGCCTTTGTTAGGTGCCATCAAGTCAGTTCTAAGTTATACTGACCCTAAATAGTATTGAGAGCAGAAAGTCTCATCTTTCTCCTATGGAGTGGGTAATGGGGCTGAACTATTGGCCTTGTGGTTGGCAGTCTAGCGCTTATCCTACAGTGCCACCCAATCCTGAGATTCTGACGTTTGAGACTAGAGAGGATCCTTGTGATCTCACACCCAGACACGGAAACAGTAATCATATAGCAAAGTGGAGCTGAGTCTATTTGGATATCTAGAGGTAGAAGGAACTGAACAGTAAGATATTTGTCAGAACAAATAGATTACCTGTCAGCCATAACCACTGCATCCTAAATAGGAAGAGAAAAAAGAGACAGTATTTAATTGTTTGGGGAAATAAATTTCTTCATTAAACTAGATAGTAATATAAGCATATCTTTAAAACTTGGATATTAAGGAAAAGAAAAAAGTAATCATGTCATCTGTGTATCACCTGCATTTCCTTGCATATTTTATGTGGCTGAACACACTTGCAACCACTTAATTTATATCCACTGCTTTTCCCCATCAATAGTCTGTAAGCAGTTTCCCTGTTACAAATGGCCTCCAGGACCATCAGCATGAAAAATGGTGTAACAGTTCATTGGATGGAAACTCAGTCATTTACTTAACTGTTCTTTTATTGTTGGGCATTTTGGTTATTAACCATTTGATGAGATGCACATCTTTATGTATATTACTGGCTCCTCATTCTGCATTATGCCTTTGATCTCCAGTGACAACTGTGGTTCAAAATATGTGTATGGTTCTAATGATGCCCAATTTCTTCCCCACGTTAGTCACCGATCCTCTGTTCCCAGCAGGGCAGGAAGGTGAGGTTGTTGGCCTTTGAGGAGTGACCATGGGCTTGGACATTTGACAACCGCAAAGCTATCAAGGCTGAGGGTCCCTCTTTCACATCCTGACACCACATCTGCCTTCATATTCCTGGGGGCCTTAGTTCTGACTGAGACTGAAATTCCCACAACCGACTGCCTGGGGTTTTGGGGTCAGTTTAATCTGATTTTAAGAAAATTAATGCATTTTGTGCATTTCTGAGCTTATAAAGTAAGACTTCTAACTGGCACATTTATAGCTAGAGGGCAATGGGAGCTATCATCGTTAAGGTTCTGTGTCAACTTGACTAGGCCAGGATCTCCAGAGGTTTAGCAGTTGAGTTGTGCTTATTTCCATGGTGTGGAGACCTAATACAGGCATAATTAATGCTGATGAGTGGCTATCAGCAGCCAGTTAATTAAAGGGATGCTTCCTTGGGGGTGTGGCCTGCTCCCAATAGAATGGACATGCAGGAAAGGCTTTCTCTCTCTCTTCTGCTGGGGACCTGGGACTCTACAATTGTAATCCATTTCTCTAGTTCTGTTTCTCTAGAACTCCCAGCCTAAGAACATGGCTCGGTGGTGGAATCCTCACCTTCCATGCAGGAGCCGAAGGTTTGACTCCTGGCTAAGGCAGCCACCACCCATCTGTCAGTGGAGGCTTGTGTGCTGCTCTCATGTTGAACAAGATTCAGCAGAGTTCCCAGACTAAGACAGATTAGGAAGAAATGTCTGGCAATCTACACCCAAAAATCAGCCAATGAAAACACTATGGATGACAGTGGTCTGATCTCATTGTGCACAGAGCTGCCATGATAGAGGCTGACTTCTTGGCAATATCACACTTGTAACTGCGATATCTGAAATGCCTTTTTCTCCTGGACAACTTTCTCCCTAGAGCACCTAGGGCTCATCTAGAAAACTCTCAGACTCTCAGAACACTGTCTTGGCTCAGCTGTAGGATGAGGGGAGAGATATGTAGGTAACTAGGACAGAGGAACAAAGACTGCTGTTACTCAGCAATGGCAGAGGGAGTAGGTTAGCAGTATATGAGCTTTCTCTGCTCCTCACAGTGGAGTTATGCTGGCAACTTCATCATCATGAACACCCAAAGAAATCAAATGGATGCTGACTACCAACATCAACATCAATCAAGGCCATCTCCACCTAGCTCAGCCATAACTGTCATCTCAGCTCTCACTCCACTGCTTTGCTGTGCATTTCACTACTGACCTTCATGAAATCGACCTTCTCCTCATGACACATCTCCTCTATTGTTTCCATCAGCTCTTTGCAGGTTTCAAGGTTTTCTCCACAGCTGACTAGTTGTCCGTACAAGGCTTCCAGCTTCTCTTTCTTCTTCTCCCCTAGAGCATGTCTTTTTTCTTCATATTTTTGAGCAAGTGTTTCCAAGATCTCATTGTAATGTGATTCAAAGTTTTGTTCTTGCCTTCCAAAGTTCTCCTACAAGACAGTTCACCTCAGTTATCATTTCTGTGCATGTCACAGTCATTAGGAGCAGGAAAATGCATCTACCCAAGGCTCTTTTGGCCCTTGAGTCTCACCTTACCATCTCTCTCTCCAGGATGCCGGGGTAGGCACTGGGGGAGTTAGAACACAGGAATCTTCTGTCTAGTGCTCTGAGGATAATCTTAACAGGAAGCACTGCTTTCTCTCTTAGCAGCATTTGACAATCCTCTCTCAGGTGAGAAGTCCTGGTGGCTCTGTAGGATAAACACTGGACTACTAACTACAAGGTCAGTGGTTCATATCCATCATCTGCTCTGCATGGAGAAAAGATGAGGCTGTCTGCTTCTGTAAAGATTTACAGTCTCAGAAAGCCTACCTAGGGTTGCCCATCAACATAACAACAGATGAGGGAGATTATCAGTGAGCAATCAGCCTACCAATGGGGCCTTACCATAGAGATGTTTGTCCTATTTTTCCCTCTGGAGCTCTTGACACTCCCTGATGCTTGGATTAAACAAACACCAGGATCACACAGATCCTCATCAACTAGGGGAGAGGTGAAGGCAAAAGGGCATAATGCTCATTGCCAGGTGGGTCTACTTAAGAGATGAGAAAATGCAGAAAGGCAGAAGCAGGGTGTGACCATAGTTCATCCGGAGCACAGTGGGGAAGCAATAGTAGCGTGTACTTACTCCTGGTCCCTGCTACTCAGAGTGAAAGCTAGGAGACCCTGCAGGTTCTAACTGATACCATCCTCATCAGATGACAAGGGGCTTTCCAAAGAAGGGACTCGTATCAATCATGCAGGGAGGATTAACTGAGCACCTGTTATATGCATTGTTGGTGGTGGTGCTGTTCCAATCCATAGCCACCCTGCATAGGGTTTCTGTATAGAGTCTTGCAGTTCAAACTCACCTTGTGGTCCAGTGCATTACCTCTCACTTGATTATTGTTGGTTAGTGCTATTTAGTTGGTTCCACTCATAACAACCCTGTATAGGGTTTCTAAGGCATTAAATCTTTACAGGAGCAGAAAGTTTCATCTTTTTCTTTCAGAGCGACTGGCGGGCTCGGACCAGGGGCCTTGTGTTTCATAGTCCAGTGTTTATCATATGGAGCCACCGCACTCCCTAAGGGTTGGTTTGTTGTTGTTGTTAAGTGCTGTTGAGTCAGTTCTGACCCATAGCTACCCTGTATAAGGTTTCATGGGAGCAAGTGGTGAGATTGAACTGCCGACCTTGCAGTTCAAACGGCTTTGCACATTAACCCACAGCGCCACACCAGGATTCCAAGACATGGTGGTAGTGGTGATTATGTGCCGTGGAGTCGGTTCCGACTCATAGGGACCCTGCATAGGGTTTCCAAGGCTGTAAATCTTTATGGAAGCAGAAAGTCTCTACTTTCTCCTGTGGAATGGCTGGTAGTGTCGAACTGCTGACCTTGAGGTTATCAGCCCAACTTGTAACAACTACACTACCAGAGTGTCTTAGAATGGTGAAAAGAAGGAAAAGAAATAAATAATCTCCTGATGTTCAAAATGAAAAGATGACTTCAGAGTCGTTCCTGAAAGTGAAGATAAATTGTTCCAATCTGAGATTTGACGGAGAAGAGTGCAAGGAGTTTAGTTCTTGGGATGGGGGTGGGGTGGGGGAGGGGAGGCCTGCACCTTCTCTGTCCCTTCTATAGGGTCATAGTTTTCTGCCCTTTTATGACTGGGGGGATGAATATCTAGCTTCCCAGAAAAGGATCCTGAGACTTAGGTAATCTCTGTGAGGCACATTTGTTGGTAGAATCTGAGACTTCATTAACAAAGTTGAGCATGGTTTTAGGAAAAAGTGCACATGAAAAAAGCCCCCACGCCCCCCAAAAACCCCCACCATCATTAATACACAAAGGGACAGTTGCTAACCCTACCCCCATGGCACTTAACAACAACACCCTGAAGCAGACCTGTAGGACTAGGGATATAAAGACACAGAAGACCCAGTCTCCAATTTCTGAGAGCTTGCAGTTGATTGGTGATGGTGGTGTGCCGTGGATTCGGTTCTGACTCATAGCAACCCTACATAGAGTTCCTGAGGCTGTATATCTTTACAGGAGCAGAAAGTCTCATCTTTCTCCTGTGGAATGGCTGGTAGGTTAGAACTGCTGACTTTGAGGTTAACAGTTCAACTTGTAACCACTATTCACCCATAGCTCCTTTATAGTTGAGTAGGGAATATTAACAGGTAATCTGTCCCATGAGGTATATGAGGGAACTTTAAAGAATTCGTTGAAAAGTTTCATCATCTTTTTTTTTTTCTTTCAGGGTTTTATATATGTCTCCCCATTGCCTTCATGCTTGCATGGTTTCTGCTGAGAGAGCCAAGCTTAATCTGACTTGCTTGCCTTTGTATGTGACACTTCTGTTTTCCCTGGCTGCTTTCAGAAGTGTCTACTTATCTTTGATTTTGGAGAGCTTGATTATGGTATGTCTTGGTGATTTTCTTTTGGGGTCTATCCTTCCTGGGGTTTGTTGAGCTTCTTGAATGTTTATCTTTTCACTTTTCAGGATGTTAGAGAAA
>NW_006408674.1:7442631-7446076 GCF_000296735.1 Chrysochloris asiatica | reverse complement strand
AACGTTCAGGGCCTGCTTTGGGCTGAGTATCTGTGCACATGCGTAGCAGAAGAACCCACCAGTGGTGAGGGTGGGGGGTGTCCACTTGCTCAGGTTCCCCCTCTAGTCACCAGAATGGAGGTGGGCAAACAGTGGGTGCTCCAATGACCAGATGCCAAAACAAAAGAAAATCAGAACAAAGCAAAACTGACAAAGTGTATTGTCCACCTTTGCCCCAAGGTTCCCACAGAGTTTTTCCGCGGTGTTTCTGCTCCCCCACTTGGTCTTGCTGTTTGGTCTCGCCCAAGATGTCAGCTCTAGACCTCCGAGCCTGGCAGATTCAAAAGTACGCGATTTCTTACTTCAGCTTCAAGTTCTACAAGCTATAAGGCTTCAAACTTTTCAAGTATTCCTATCTCGGTGGTTCCGAGTTTTGGAGCTCTGCCCTGGATCTGCTTTGCCTGGTATTCTGTGGTATGGCTGACGGCGAACTTCACTGCACCTCCACCCTAGCCGCCATCAAGCCGCGCCTCCTCCATCATCTTTTAATTCCATTTTCCCATGAACTCTTTGAAGCCCCCTCCATGGTGCTATGGGAGGTCAAAATAAGAGGTGTGGCTAGGGCGGCAGTCGGGAAAGGTACCCTACTGGTGACACTTCAGGTTCTAAGAAAATAGAGTCTCTAATCCAGGGGTGGGGAACCTTTTTCTGCCCCAATTTTAACATCATTAGTGGGCCGTACAAAATTACCGACTTAAAAATTAACCTGCTATACTTGGTCAAAAGGAGCTCTGGTAGTGTAGTGGTTATGAATCGGGCTGCTAACCTCAAGGTCAGCAGTTTGAAACCACAGCTGTTCTGAGTGAAAAAGATGAGGCTTTCTGCTCCTATAAAGATTTACAGCCTCAAAAACCCTATGCAGAGTTGCTATGAGTCTGAACCGACTCTATGGCACCAAACCACCACCACCAGCAGCATATTTGGTTAAACATTTAATTAACTCACCCCCTAATGTGATGGCTGAAGCCCTGGTGTGGTGCTCTGGGTTAATGTACTAGACTGCAAGGTCAGTTTGAACAGCAAAGTTGGCAGTTGAAGCTTATAAGCTGCTTCTCATAAACCCTATACAGACTTGCTATGAGTCAGAACGGACTCAACAGTACTTAGTGATGACATGGAATGTGATGGCTAGAGCTGTGGTTGCCTTGGCAGGGTCAGACCCAAAGATTTCCAGGGCCTGTGTCTGATCTGTAGCAAAGGAGTGCAATGATGGAGTGTTTGACTGCTAGCTGCAAGGTCAGCAGTTCAAGCCCATTCAGTGGCTCCATAGGAGAAAGATGTGCTGAATTGCTTCCATAAAGATCCCACCGAAGGGGCAGTTCTACTCTGTCACATGGGTTCTCCATGAGTCCTAGATGAGCTTGACATCACCTAACTTGACAGCAGCAGCTTCCACCTGTAACAGAAACAGCTGCGGATGACATAACGCGTATATGACAGGGTAGTGAAGCATGTGCTTACCTCCACAGTGATGAAAACCTCTTCCAGATGATTTGCAAAGTTTTCCATCTCAATAATCTGCTTTTCTAACTTGAACATGTTTTTGTGAATTTCATCCTGTCAAACAGAAAAAGCTTTAAGGAGATAGCTTTTGTCTCTTTGTTGTGGAAGGTATGTTAGGTTGATCCTCTATCTGCTTAAAATACACATGCACTCTCAAGAGAAAGAACCAAGGAGACCTCTTACCTTGGCACTTTCCAGTGCTTTATCGAGTGGGGTCACCTCATGCTCCTTGTGTTCATCCAAAGCCTCACAAGCTCTTACTGGAGTTTTGCAAGTGACACAAAAGATGCTGGGAGCTTCTTCCTCATCTTCCTCTTCTGGAATGACATAGCATTCGTACTCTTCACTGGACCGGCCCCGTGTATACCTATAGGCTTCTCGCAGGTCCTGGCACTGGTCTGCCGAGCCCCACCCTCCGAAGCTCAGGTCCTCAGTCTCATTTGCCTGTTCACCAAATCGCCAATCTTTCTGTTCCCTGACTGGCTCTCTTCTCTTCATCACATAAGGAGGATATTCTGAAATCTCGGTCCTGAGTGGATTTTCACCAAAAAACTCATCTCCTAACTCATGGTCATCTTCAAATCCGAATAAATGGGCAAATTCATCAACTTCCTCTTGAAGGTCTCTTTGAGTCCTAGCTTTTGCTGCCGTTCTTGGCTCCTTGGTCATTTCAGTTGGAACTACTTCTCTTCTCATTCTAGCGTTTTCTTCTGGGAAGATCTGCAGTCTGTCTTCAGAGTCATACAGATCCATGGGATAAAGGTGGAAGTCGTTGGGAGCAGTAGCCCTACCCAGCCCGCGTTCCTCCCTATCTGCATTCTCCATTGTAGTTCTGGAAGCCTTGGGCAGCAATTTGTCCAAGAGGAATCCTTCCTGGACAGTTAATCGTGAGTATTCTCGGCCCTATAGCACAAAAGGAGAAACAAAAATCAGTTTCTCAGGAGGGCATTGCAGTAGGGTGGTCACTGCACTGAGCTCACTCATTCAGGATTTTAAATATCATTCGAGTGGCTTAGTTGTGGTTTCACACTGTAAAGTGAGCTTTGTATTCTACCAAAGATGGGCTAAGTTTTAAAAAGGTAAAACAAGACTACTGAAGAAGCATTGATTGATTTGACTAACTAAAGACTCCTGTATATAAAAATAATTCAAAAGGCAAAATCATGGGAGTATCCCAGTCAATTATTAACAAAAAAATTGTACAAATGAGCTGAAAAAAACTGAAGACCTCTGTAGATGAACGTGCAGGGAAAATTCACACAACAGTGCTTTTGTGTATATTAATTATAAGGCTCCTTGGTGGCACAATGCCTGTGTACTTGACTGTTAACCAATAGGTTGCCAATTCAAACCCACCCACTGGCTCCACAGGAGAAAAATTTGGCTATCTGCTCTGATACAGATCGCAGCCTAGACTCGCCCATAGAGTTTGCAATTCTCCTCTGTCACATGGGTTGCTATGAGTCTAAATCCACTTGGAAGTACTTAGCAACACCATAATAACTATACACAAACATTCAGAAAATTAGCCATTCTTAAGAGTAAGTAACAGAAATAAAATGCCATTTTCTTTTCCACTTAGCAAATATTTAAAGATACAAAATTATAAACCAACTTTAGGTGATATGGATTGAATTATGTGCCCCCACCCCCTAAACTATGTGCTGTGAATCCTGACTTCTATACCTGTGGTTACACCTTAGAGATGTTGCAGGTTCGGTTCTAGACTACTCCAATACAAAGAATATCACAATAAAGAGAGTCACGCGAAATTTTTGGCCTCCCAGTATATATAAAAATAATGTTTACAGTAGACCGTAGTCTATTATAATGTAAACATACTTTTATATGCACTAGGAAACAAAAACTTCAAGAAATCCTGGTAGCACTGTGGGTTAGGCAT
>NW_006408674.1:7431658-7442531 GCF_000296735.1 Chrysochloris asiatica | reverse complement strand
ATAAGGTCACTGTTGTTGTTGTTGTTAAGTGCCGTCGAGTCGGTTCCGACCCATAGCGACCCTGTACAGGGTTTCCGAGGCTGTAAATCTTTACCGGAGCAGAATGCCTCATCTTTCTCCCGCAGAGCGGCTGGTAGTTTCGAACTGCTGGGCTTAAGGTTCGCAGCCCGATTAGTAACCACTACGCTACCAGAGCTCCTATAAGTCTGAACTTATTGGATGGTGGCAGGCTTGATTTTCATGTGGCGGTAGAGTCTATTGAATGGAGTCCTGGTGTTGCACTGTGGGTTAATGTGCTGGACTGCAAGGTTGGCAGTTTGAACTACAAGATTGACGGTTCAAACTAACCAGCCGCTCCTTGGGAACCCTATACAGGGTGCCTTAACAACAACAGTCTATTAAATGTGCAATAAGGAGCCCTGGTAATGTAATAGGTTATGAATTGGGCTGCTGACCGCAAGGCCAGAAGTTTGAATCTACCAGCTGCTCCCCAGGAGAAAGATGAGGCAGTTAACAACAACAACAAAGATTTACAGCCTTGGAAATCATCTACAGGATCCTTATGAGTGGGACCCAACTGTGTGGCGCTCTACCACCACCACCATTAAATGTGCAATGTTGCTGTTGTTAAGTGCTGGCAAGTCGGTTCTAACTCATAGTGATCCTGTATGGTGTTTCTGAGGAGCGGCTGGTGGGTTTGAACTGCTACTTTGCAGTTCAAATCAACCTTGCGGTCTAGTGCTTATCCTACAGCATCACAGCAGAACTCCAAATGTGCAATAGCATAATGAAAAAGTTAAAAATACTATGAGAGTCACCAAAATGTGACACAAGGACACATTTTGTGTGAGCTCAGGTTGTAGGAAAATGGTGCTGGTAGACATTCTGGATAGAGATTGGATTTACTTTTTAAAAACCTTCCATTTCAGTATCTGTGAAGCATAACAAATCAAAGTGCAATGGAACGAGGTATGCCTGTAATCTCATTTGAGAACGGGTTATCTCTGTTACGTTCATGAAGCAGCATTATTGTAGAATGTGTCTTGAGTCAATCTCTTTAGAGATATAAAATGAGATTAAACAAGAAAGTACAGAGAAAGAAGGGATAAAATACATGCCAAGACTTCAGTGGCTGGATGACCAGAACTCGACTAGAGGAAGAAAGAAGAGGAAAAAAAAGAGTAATTCCCTACAATTTGATGAATTTGACCTTATGCTTGTGGATGTAGTGGCTCAAAGGAGGGAACATGTCTTTATAGCAAGGATCATTCCCACCTCCTCGGTACACAGGGTCGACAAGGATGGGCAACTTAATCATTGGCTACCCAAAGTGGGGGGGAGGGGGTCTACAAAGGCTGGTTTACAAGCTTTCAAGAGGGAATCTAATTGCAGAGGTAGACTCTCCACTGAGTGGTTTCCAACCTGCCTGGATGGGGCTGATGAAAGGAGATGGGGACAAGACTCTCGTGGTATAATAGTGAATGATTTCTACAGGTCTGACTGTGAGTGCTGGAAATGTAAAGGTAGACATTTTGTAACAAAATGAGGGGAGTGGTTGATTTTGCAGTCTAGGAGCAGAGGTCTCTGGGACTGTCAAGGGAGAGGAGCCGAGTACAGGACCCTATCCAGAGAAGCAGCGACACCAGAGATGGAGGCAGAGATGATGATGTAGAGAGATGGAGCAACTGGGGACTCCAGACTCTGGGAAGGAGAGGGTTTGTGTGTTGACCGCTAGGGGGCAGGCCTGTGGGGTGTACCCTTTGGTTGTTTGATGATGGATGTGGGGAATTGTAATCATTGCAGTAAAGTAGGATAGGATGAATGTGGGGCTGGTGTTCTCCCATGTAGACTATCACATAATTCACACACACACACACACACAAAAACAAAACAAAACAAAACAAAACACATGCCAAGATCCAGGGAGATCTGCAAGGAACCAGGAGGCAGAAGCTGAAAAGGAAAGGCCCTTCCTCCAGAGCCAACAGAAGGAGAAAGCCTTGCCCTCTAGGTGGTGCCCTGAATTCAGACTTCTGGTCTCCCAAACTGTTGAGAAGCTCAGTTCTGTTGGTTAAAGTTAGCCACTTGTGGTATTTCTGTTACAGTAGCCCTAGACAACTAAGGCACTGGGAAGAGTCTAGTGAAGTAAACACTCTCATATATTGCTGATTGGAATGGAAATGGGACACATTTTTCTGGAGAGCAAATGCAGTAACATGCATCAGGAATGCATGTTTTTACATGTTTTTTTACAGGAATGTAAAAGTTTTTACATTCTTTAATTTAGTAATCATCTTTTGGAATGCTAAGAAAATAATCTCAAATACAGAGAAAAATTATTTCTACATAAAAATGCTCACCACAAGAATTTCTATAATAGCCAAATATAAAAACAGGAAAAAGTCTACTGATGAGAATGGTGAGGTCAGCTAGAAGAAGAACACTCCATAGAACATAATTGACTCGAACACACTTAACAACAATAGAACATAATGTAGCCTTTGAACTGTTTATGGAGTATACATGTAGAATGTAATGCTGTCTTATTGTTGTTGTCAAGTGCCATCGAGTCGATTCCGACCCAAAGCGACCGTGTATAGGGTTTCCAAGGAGAAGCTGGTGAACTGACCCTAACAAGAATATTAGTGGTGTCAAATACAATCATATTAGTACACTCTGTTATTGTTGAAACAATTCTAACTTATAGTGACCCCATAGGATTTCCAAGGCAGCAAATCTTTACAGACGCCAACTGCCATATCATTTCCCCATGGAGCAGCTGGTAGGTTGAACCACCAACGTTTTGGTTAGCAGCCTAGCTACTTAACTACTATGTGATGGTGGTGGTGGTTATGTGTCGTGGAGTCGGTTCTGACTCATGACCACCCTGCATAGGGTTTCTGAGGCTGTAAATCTTTACAGGAGCAGAAAGCCTCATCTTTCTCCCATGGAGTGACTGGTAGATTTGAACTACTCACCTTGAGGCTAGCAGCTCAGCTCATAATCTAAGGTCTCCTTAATATTATTATTATTTTTTGTTGTTGTTGTTAAGTGCCATTGAGTCAATTCGACTCATAGTGACCTTTATAGGGTTTTTCGGAAGTGGTTATTGGGTTTGAACCGCTGTCCTTGCAGTTAGCAGTCCAGTGTATATCCTACAGCGCTACACCAGGACTACTTATTGGTGAGGCATTGGTGGTCCAATGATAAAATTCTTGACTCCCATGTGGGAGACTGGGTTCAATTCCTGATCAACGTATCTCATGCACAACCATTTGTCTGTTAGTTCTAGGCTTGAGGTTTCTGCAGAACTTTCAGATTAAGATAAACTAGTAAGAAAGGTCCACCTCTGGTCTGTCAGTTGTCACACTGTGATACCTTGCATGTGATGTTGGAAGCTATGCCACAGGTATTTTGAATGCCACCTCTGGTGAGCATGTTTCAGCTGAGCTTCAATATTAAGACAGACTAACAAGAAGTAGCAGCTTCCTAATGTTTGACAGTTGAATACCTTATGAATAGCAGTGGAACACTGTCAGCCTAGAATATTGAGTATCAAAACCTGATGAATAGCACCAGAAAACTGTCAGATATAATGCTGGGAGATGAAAATGGGGGAAAGTTGCCTCCTCTAGGTAGAGTTGACTATAATAATGTGAATGGAGTAAAGCTTTCAGGACCTTCATTTGCTGATAATACAACTTTGCTCGCTTCCAACATATTATCGGGAGGACCCAGTTCCCAGAGAAGGACATCACGTTTGGTAAAGTGGAGGCTCAGCAAAGAAGAGAGACCCTCACCGAGATGGATTGATACAGCGGCAGCAGCAATGGGTTCAAACAGCAACAATGTGAGGTGGGCGCAGGACTGGGCACTGGTTTGTTCTCTTGTGCATAAGGTCACTGTGAGTTGGAATGGACTCTACAGCAGCTAACAACAACAGTAAGAAAGGTCTAGTGATGTACTTCCCAAATTAAGCTGATGAAAACCCTATGGCTCACAATGAAAATATCGTCCCATCCACAACTGATTATGGGAGTGGCACAGGACTGGGTGGCGGCATTGTGTTTCTTTATGCACAGGGTCACCATGATCAGGACCAAGTTGATGACAACTGGTAACTACGTAATGAGCACTCACCGCCTGCTTTTTCTGTTTATTAATATTATTATCTCCATGTTTGCAGATGAGGAAACTGGGAGTCACAGAAGGCACCTTATATATCTTTTCATATGTTTATTGGACATTTGCATACCTGCTTTAGAGACATGTCTATTCAAGTCCTTTTCCCATTGAAAAATTTAGGTTGTCTTTTACTGTTAGTTGCAAGAGTTCTTTACATATTTTGGAGTTGTTGTTAAGGGTTGTCATTGATTCCTACTCATCGCGACCCTGTATAGGGTTTCTGAGGAGTGACTGGTGGGTTTGAACCTCCAACCTCATGGTTAGCAGTCAGTCCAGTGCTTATCCAAAAGCACCACATCAGAACTCCTGGATACTAATCCCTTTTGGGTGTAGATTTGAAAAGATGTTCTCTTCATTCTGTGGGTTGTCTTATCACTCTCTTGACAGTATTCTTTGAAACACAAATTTTAAATTTTTGATCAAGTTCAGTTTATCTGTTGTTGTGGGTTTTGCTTTGTCATTTAAGTTTTTGGTGCCATATCTAAGAAACCATTGCCTAACCCAAGGTTATTTAAACTTCCAATGAAATTTTTTACATGACATAAATGTTTTTAGAGAGTTCACAAGCAAAGTGTTTGAAGGCCGCACTCTATAGTGTGGCTGCCAATCCCACTAAACCACTAAGACTGCTCTTATTTGTTTAGGAAAACAGTCATTAAAAAAAAAAACTTAACCACACGAGTCACAAACAGGGACAGCTGCTGTCTAAACACCTGCATTCACCAGAATTGTACCCTGGTAATTCACCCAGACAGGTACTTTTTGAACAACATGTCCCCACATAAAACAAGGAATTAATTGAGGGGCTTATCTGATTTACTGATATATTTTAAGAAGTCCTGGTGGTGCAGTAGTTAAGTATTCAGCTACTACTCAATGGTTCGAACCCACCAGCTGCTCTAAAGGCGAAAGATGTGGCAGTTTGCTTCTGGAAAATACTTACAACCTTGGAAACCCTATGGGGCAGTTGCGCTATGTTCTATCGTGCTGTTATGAGTAAGAATTTAATCAAACACAATGGGTTTTTAATGGTTTTTAAAAACAACGTCATTGAAGTATAATTTACATGCAATAAAGTTTATCTGTTTTAATAACACAATTGAAAGATTTTTAGTAAATTCTCCAAGTTCTGGAGAATCCTAATGCCATTTTCATAAAATAGTAAACTAAATACTAAACTATTTCAAAATGACAATATGCGATAAGGTTTTAAGAAAAAAAAATAGTTATAAAATATTTAAGATATAGTTTAGCACTTTTTATCCTTAACGATAATGTTTATAATCCAAACAGCTTTCCTGAATTTCCATTTATGAGATCAAAGCAACAGCCAGCCATTTGTCTTACATACTTGGCCCACAGTTGTGCACAGACGTCAATTTCAGATCAATTTTGCTTAGCTTTCTGACATTCCTGCTGAGGGACTACACATTTAACAATCACTGCTAAAGTTATATTTTAAAAGCCATTGATTTTCCCCATCACTATCTCACTTTTAGGAGTCCTGGTGTGATGCTGTGAGTTAATACACTGGACTGCAAAGTGGGTTTGAACAACAATGTCGGCGGTTCAAGCTCTCCAGCTGCTCCTTGAAAACCCTATACAGGGTTGCTATGGGTCGGAACCAACTCGATGGCACTTAACAACAACAACAACATCTCAATTTAAGGAGCCCTAGTAACGTACTGGTTACGCGTTGAGTTGCTTACAGCAAGATCAGCAGTTAGGATCTACCAGCTGCTCTGCAGGAGAAAGATGAGGCATTCTGCTCCTGTAAATAGTCACTGCCTCAGAAACCCTATACAGGATCACTATGCGTCAAAACCAACTCTATGGCACGTCACCACCACCACATCACTTTTAGGGAGTGCCGAGGCTCCAGGCGGTAAGTACTGGACTACGAATTGCAAAGTTGGTAGTTTGAGTCCAATGGTCACTCCGAGGGAGGAAGATAGGACTTTTTGCTTCTGCAAAGATTGAAAGTCTCAGAAACCCTCGACAGGCTGTTTATGAGTCAGAATTGACTTGACGGCACTTAACTAGTCCAGCATTTCACTTTTAATTACCTTTTTAAAGTAGCATTTTCTGATGACCTAACTGTGGACACAGTGGACACTGTGAAACTATGTTCCGGACCATTGGATCCTGTTGATGCTCCCTTGCCTGCTCTCTGACACCTCCACTGACTGCTGACATCTTTGCGAAGTCCTTCACTGGCTGACATTCCCCATGCTTCCATTCTAGGCCCTCGTCTTCTCACTCTACATCTCCTCTAGGTGACCTCAACCAAGCTCTCAAGCGTCCACACTGTCCTCTCTGCCTGCGGCTTCCAAAGCCACGTCTCTGGGTTTGAAGGAGCAGGAGACTTCCTAAACATCTCCAGTCACCTCAAACTCACCATGCCAAGTGGAGTTCATGACCCCTCACTTGTCCAGCTCTACATGAGGTGCGGCATCCTCCTGGTCTCCCTACCACAGACTGCGGTCACCCTTGACATTCAACCAGCAAGCGTTTGCTTGTTACTGACTTGTCCTCCCACCAGACTGTCAGAGCTCTTTTCCTAAAATGGTGCTTCTCAAATTTTTATGTAGGAATCACCTTGGCAGTTTGGTTAAGTACAAATTTGGAAAGTCATGGATGAGTCCTAAAAAGCTGTATTGCTAAACAGAGTTCCCAAGTAGTGTCTATGTTAAGTAGCTAGCCCCTTTCCAGGCAGTTGGTAGTGGGGATGTGAGAGGATCAGGTGGTACAGTCATCAAAAGGACCCTCATGAGGTTTCTAGCCCCTACCCTGGAAACTTTGTCTTCAGCAACACCCTGGACTTTAACATCTATCATGTCTTGAATTGATTATCTGGGTCACAATCTCCCCCCTAGATAGTCCTTTGCTAGATCTCCAGCTTCATCCCTATTCCTCAGTCTCTATCTGTGGAGACCAAGGTTCCCTCAGCTTTCCTGGCCATGTCCTCAGAGAAAAGAACTCTGCCCAGTGTCCACGGGCCTTTGTCTAGTGATTCGCACCTCCCTCCTCTCTCCTGGGGACAGCAGCCCAGCTCCCCTCAAGGACCTTCCCACACACCCTCCCTTACCATCAGCCCCCCGCTCCCCAGTTCTCTGGAGAAAGGCAAAGGGCAGTGATAAGAAGAGGAGGAGGTGCTGGTCCCATTTAGGGAGGTCTGACTCAAGAATAAGAGATTTGGGATTCGAGTGATGGAGACCTACACTGTTCTTAAACAGTAGACACTTCCCAGAGTGAGGCCTCAGTTATTTCTCATTGTCTGGGTCTCTTTACCAACTATTATTCCTCCAATTATGGCTACAACCCTCCTTGGAAGACCCTCACATATCCCTCAGTGGGCTCACCATGGCACTTAGTGATGACACGACGAAACACAAGCTCTGATGGGCTCTCCCTGACCCTGACGAGCACAGTGTGTATCAGCACTGTAACTCTTCCCTGTGACGTTTCCACAGGATGTTGTCTTTTCCATTTCCTCTGTCAGCACCACCAATGGCCAGCGTGGCCACGCTCCTGAGGGCTAGTCAGCTTGGATCTGAACCCAGGTTGCCACTAAATCACCCCACCTACAGGCTGTGGTTCAGCCCATGAAAAATAACATTTCCATGTCCTACCCAAAAGGAGCTCACCTAATAAATCTTCATGAGAAATTCTTACACTGGGAGCTGGAATGTGAACCAAGTTGAACTGTGGACGTGAAGACACGGACAAGAAGACCAGAAAATGTGAAGTACAAGTGCTAATAAGAACAAGTTCTTCCATGCCAGAATTTGCCCTTTGAACACACAACACTGTGACCACTCTGGCTCTCTGAGCCAGGCATTGCAGTAAGAATTATGCAATGCACTCCCTAGCTGGCAACCAGGCTTTTTCTCAGCACCCAGACTCTTCCAGTTCTTGACAACAGAATGAGGATTTGGGGGAGAAAAGGAACACTAACGATTCAGTTGTCATTTTTATGAAGTGGAAATCAATTTGATTATAAGAAAAAAATAAGTAAAATAAATAGACCTAACCATAACCCTAAAACTAGACCAAGACTTACTCCTGGTCCTAGTCCACCCCTGATCCCTAAAGCTAACCCTAGTCCTAATCATGACCCTAATCCTAAACGAAACCCTAAACCTTGTCCAGGCCTAGCCATAGTGCTAACCCTAACTCCTTACCCCTACTCACCAACCCCACTTTGAAAGAAAAGAAATACTTATTTTTTGCTTAAGTCTTATACAAGATGTCTGTCCTGTGCTGCGATTAGGGGGAAAAAAAAGTCCTTTTAAAAAAGTGGTTTTTAAATTCTTATGGGTCCCAGGCGCCTCTGATAATTTACTGAAAGTTGTGTATTCACTGCTCCCTGGAAAGCGAGGGCGCCAACATAATGTTACATATGTAATTTTAGAAACCTATCCATGTACACTTAACAGTTCCCCAGCCACAGCTAAATAAAACTTGTTACAAAGTGTAAGCAGTGCACAATGCAATATGGCTCAAATGAGCTTCAAGTCACTGTCCCCAAACCTGAACAGGTTCTACAAGAGGAAACTTACATGCATAACAAGTGAAACAGTTACTGCAATGCTGTTCCTCAGCATTTCAAAGCAAGAAAACACAATCTACCAGCATGCATGTGCAGATTAAACCAAAAAGTGCTTCTCAACCCAGTACCATGGTTATTGTTGGTAAGTGCCATCGAGTTGGTTCCAACTAACTCCTAGTGACCCTGATTAGAAATTTTGAGGAGTGGCTGGTGGGTTTGAACCACCAACCTTTTTGGTGAGCAGTCCAGTTTTGATCCTACAGTGCCACACCAGGACTCTGATACCATAGTACAACCAGGTAACATTAACATATAGGACTACAAACTTTTCTAAGAAATGGACCTTTGCACTAAAAATCACGAAAAGATACACCACAAGAATCATCGGCATCTCCCTACCTGCAGCGAAAACTCTCAGAGCTTGGGCCACATTCACTTAGAAGAAGGCACAGAAAATGTTTAAACTGTTTATTGTCCTTTAAATATTTGCAATTTACTATAGCATCTTTCCCCACCTACAGAAAGCTAGTGCAATAATATTGTAGCAGTAGTTACTGAATAGCTAACAATACAATTGGCATTATTACTAAGGCAACCCCCTTGCTATGGAGTGGACTGGGACTCATAGGAACCCCTCAGGACAGAGCAGAACGACCCCATAGGGCTTCCAAAGTTATAATCTTTCTGGTAACACACTGTTAGGTCTTTCTCCTGCTGAGATGCTGGTGGGTTTGAATCGACCTTTCTGTTAGTGGCTGAGCACTTTAAGCACTATGGCTCAGGGCTCCTCATTAGAAGGAAAAGACTACCCAAAAACTTGCCTGCTATTTTAAGGTTCCATACAATCTTCTTTTAACTCAGAAGGCTTTGAATTTCTGCTAGAAAACAGAATCTGTGTCCAGCAGACGTTTCTTCCTGGATGACCTCTGCGTACCCTGTCTGTTTCACACCAGCACTCTGTAAGTGGGCAGCAAAAGCCATATGGTAACAAGAGCTGGTTCCGCCGTAAATAGCAACAGGCTCCCCAGTGAAAGCCCAAATATAGACTGCAGGGCTGCCTTGCCACTTCTTGTGGCTGCTCAGGTGTCATCAGAACAGGCACAGCCTGTGCCCTGAACTCCTGCATTTATTGTGAGCAGCTGGCTGAGGGCCGCCATGTTTTCTGAGGGTCTTCAACAAACTCAACTCTGGAAGTTGTCAAAAGCAATTCCCCCACAATCATTCCTTTAAAGTTTACTTAGGGTAGGAAACTTGCCCCTCTCTCTACATAAATATCCAGCAGACCACAGGACTTTGTGGTCCTTCTTGGACAATGGCATCCTAGGAAACTTTAAGTTATAGTCGCCATTCAGGCATTGAATGTCCAGTCCAATATATGCATCAAAAGTCAAACTTGGGGAGAACAAACAAGATGGTGGATCAGGTGGATGTGTGGTAAAGGAGCTCTGCCAGCAACAACACAGAATATCCGACCAAGCAGGTTCAGGGGATGGTCCCAGAACTCTGGGAATATTCAGAAGGTTGGAAGGCTTACAGCTGGGGGAGTTTGTGGTAGAAGCAAGAAATCCATTGCTTTCTAGTCCAGGATGCTCAGCTGCTCCAGGAGCCGCCATCTTGGTTGAAACCAAGCAGGGTAGGGGTGGGGGTGGGGGAGGATCGGAGCGGCCACAGACGCCTGGCAGAACCGCTGAGATAAAGGTTTGGACATTCTTTTCTTTTGGTATCTGTTCATTGGTGCCTTGCTGTCTGCGAACCTCCAATCTGGTAACTACAGGGGTGCCTGTGCTAGTGGACACCCCAGCCCGACCCTCAGAGGGTTCTACTATGCATGCGCACAGATCTCTTTAAAATTTAAAGAGACAGTTTCCACTTAAAACCAAATGGCCATAGCCAGCCCTGAACTGTTTATAACTAGAAAAAAGGCCTGAACGGGGATGGTGAAGTAGGACAAGAAGACAAAAAAGGAAACAGGCCAAAAATTAAATCCTAAATTACATCAAAACAACCAACAGTGGCATCTTGAAACTTCTCAAGAAGAAGAGTGAAAAGGGAAGAAGCCCATTTCCTGATCACATCTACCTGGTGGCAATCAGAAAGCATAAAAAATACCAAAACACATACCCATCTAAGTATTAA
>NW_006408674.1:7426710-7427802 GCF_000296735.1 Chrysochloris asiatica | reverse complement strand
TGCCCTGTAAACTTTCACTCAATCCACAATAAAAACCTTAAAAAAAAAGTCAAACTTGGTGTTGTTGTTGTTAAGTGCTGTTGAGTTGGTTCTGACTCAGTGACCTTGTATGGCGCTGCGGGATAATGTGCTGGACCGCAAAGTCAGTTTGAGCCACAAAGTCGGTGGTTCAAGCCTACCAGCTGCTTCTCAGAAACCCTATACAGGGTCATTATGAGTCAGAGCCAACTCGGTGGCCCTTAACAACAAAAACATAGGATTTCCAAGGAGCAGCTGGTGGGTTTGAACCACTGACCTCGCAGTGTTTATCCTATAACGCCACAGCAGGACTCCAAACTTGGTTCAGCCAGTATCCAAACTTCTCTTCCCTCCCCAGCTTGGGCCTCATTAGCTGGGCGCTTGCTCTGGGTAAGGGGGCTTAGGTTGGGCTATTTACCCCACACCTCCTCCCTGCACTGCGGGGACAGCCAGGCTAAGGGAATATGATGGCTTCTTCCAGAGGTGATTCTGCCCTGGGTGCCGGCTTCAGGCTCTCTCTGCAGATGTTAGAGCTGATGCTCATATGGAGCTTTTGTAGTTCTCTGTAGATACTCATCATGAAAATCTCTCACCTGAAGTTCCCATGATCCGGCTAGGAGAACCTCCATCCAGGGAGTCCCTGGCATTTCTCCATTAGGCCTTGGTGGGCCACCTTGAGAATCTTTCTGATGAGATCTCCTCATCCCCACAGATGGCCCTGCTGGGTAGGATCTAGGTGCTCTCTGGCTGGTGCTCTCTTCGTGTACAGCCCACACCTGGGCAGAAGATGTTAGGCCCTGTTCTTGGTCCTGGAAAGCCCTGGGGTGCAGGTGAGCCCACTGTAGTCACTTCTGGCTGTGCCACCAAAGCAGTCAGGTCTCCCAGCCCCGGCCTCCACTGGCACAGCCGCAGACAATACAGCAAGCTCCCTGAGTGGTCACCTTAAAGACTCCTTAAAGGAGCTTTGGTAGCGTAGTGGTTACAAATCAGGCTGTGAACCGCAAAGTCAGCAGTTCGAAACTATCAGCTGCTCCGTG
Organism: Chrysochloris asiatica; assembly: GCF_000296735.1. Lineage (NCBI taxonomy): Eukaryota > Metazoa > Chordata > Mammalia > Afrosoricida > Chrysochloridae > Chrysochloris > Chrysochloris asiatica. The sequence continues at coordinate 7,426,747 of NW_006408674.1, read as the reverse complement.
GGAGAAAGATGAGGCTTTCTGCTCCTGTAAAGATTTG
>NW_006408674.1:7421235-7422805 GCF_000296735.1 Chrysochloris asiatica | reverse complement strand
TTGTAGCTCATCTGAAACCTTTCCACCATGGGTGACCCTGCTGGTTATTTAAAACACCGGTGGCATAGCCCTCAGAATCACAGCAACTCAGACCACCACAGCACGACAGACAGACGAGTGGTGGCTGTTTGGTTTTATGTCTATATATATGTAAAGATTTACAACCTCAGAAACCCTGCTCAGGGTCACTATGGGTCGGAACCGACTCGATGGCACTTAACAAGAACAACAAATGGGCTTAGGGCTAGCGGATGGCACTTTGAACTCCCAGCTTGACAACAGGTCTTTCCAGAGAAATCAGTTTCCAGGCTCCCTCCCAAACAGTTCCCTTTTCATTTTCTTCAATCAGCTGAGAGGGGTTCATGAATCAGGGGTTCTGAACTATTTTCTTTGGAAGTCTTTATATGATTTAATCTTGGAATTTCAGATCTGTTGTCTTTTGGAACCACAGCCAAAACTTAAATAAATAATAATAATAATAAAACATTAAAAAATGTAAAGCAAGATAAAATATTTAAAAGGAAATTGAAAGATGAATGCAAAGATATATGTAAAATAATGTTCACTATAACTTCATATGCATGCAAAAGTTGTACAGTTAATAAGGAAGATTTTAAAAGAATTGATGCATTTGAGTTACAGTGTTGGAGGAGAATATTGAAAGTGTCATGGGCTGCCGAAAGAACCAACAGATCTGTGTGTTACAAGAAATGCAGCCAGAGTGCTTCTTGGAGGCCAGGATGGCCAGACTTCATCTCTCATACTTTGGACATATTTTCAGGAGGGACCAGTCACTGGAGAGGGATATCATGTTTTGTAAGGTGGAGGGTCAGAGAAGGAGAGGAAGACCCCCAACGAGATGGACTGGCAAAGTGGCAACATCAATGGACTCAAGCGTGGCCACAATTGTGAGGTTAACATAGGGCCAGGCAGTGTTTCTGTTGTGCATCGGGTTGCTATGAATCAGTGCCAACTCGATGGCACCTAACAACAACAACAACAACAACAACAACATAGGCTTGATTGAGTTGATTCCAGTTCATGGTGACTCTCTACAGGATTTCTAAGACTGTAAATCTTTACCAGAACAAACAGCCTCATTAATCTCTCGAAAAGCAGCTGATAGGTTTGAACTACCAACCTTGAAGATAACAGCTGACCACATTGGGAGAAAACTGGAATTAATCTACGTCTATCAATAGTTGTTGCTGTTAAGTGCCGTAGAATTGGTTCCGACTCATAGTGACCCACCATAGGGTTTCCAAGGAGCAGCTGATGGGTTTGAACTGTCAACCTTGTGGTTCCCAGTCCAGTGCTTATGCCACAGTGCCACACCAGGAATCCATGTCTATCAATAAGGAATCCATTAAATAAATCATGATACAGCCATACAGCCTACTATTATTGTTGTCTCATATTGACAAGTCCTGAAAGGAATAATGCAGATGCCCTTTTTTAAATGTGGAAAATGCCTACAATATATTTTTAACATGGAAAAAGAGTATGCAAACTATCATTATAGTATAACCATATCTGACCCAAGCCATGGTATTTTCAATAACCTCATATG
>NW_006408674.1:7416103-7418692 GCF_000296735.1 Chrysochloris asiatica | reverse complement strand
CTGCACTCTCCTCAGTTGTTATGTTTGAGCCCGTTCCTGCTGTCACTGTGTCAGTGTGTCTCGTTATCTCGTTAGGAGTCTCCCTCTTTTTGTTGACCTTCCACTGTACATAGCATGATCCCTTCTGATAAATGTCCGAAGTATGAGAAGCATGGTCTCGTCATCATGATCCTGAATTCTAGGAGCATCCTGGCTATACTTCTTCCAAGATACATTTGTTTGTTCTTCTGGTAGTCCGTGGTACTTTTAATATATTTTTATTAAATATTAAATGGTACTTTTAATATTCTTCTCCAACATCTTTACTCAAAGGCATCAATTCTTCTATGGTCTTCCTTATTCATTGTACAACTATCACATGCATATGAGGTTACTGAAAATATCATGACTTAATCAGGTCTACTTTAGTCCTCAAACGGACATCTTTACTCTTGAACACTTTAAAGAGATTTTGTGCAGCACATTTGCTTAAAGCAATACGTTGTTTGACCTCTTGACTGCTGCTTGCATGAGTGTTAATTGTGGATCCAAGCAAAATGAAGTCTTTGACAACTTCTGTCTTCATTTATTTTGATGTTACTTATTGGTTCAGTTGAAAAGATTTTTGTTTTCTTTACATTGAAGCACAATGTAAAGATTAGTAATCCATATTGAAAGCTATAGTCTTTGATTTTCATTAGTACATGTTTTAAGTCGTCTTTGCTTCCAGAAAACAAGGTTGTATCATCTGCATATCACAGGTTGTTAATGAGTCTTCCTCCAATCCTGATACCACATATTTCTTCGTATAATCTAGCTTCTTGGATTATATGCTAAGCATACAGATTGAATAAGTATGATAAAAGAATACAATCTAGCACACACCTTTCCTGATTTTAAACCATTCAGTGTCCCCTTGTTCTGTTAAAATGACTGCCTCTTGGTATATGTAAAGTTCTTTTTGACAGTAAATGCGATGCCATTCTTCATTAGTTTGTCATTATGGGCCATAGGAAACAATATGATTGTCTGATTCAAAATGTCTAGTACCAGTCTATTTCAGCTCAGTGATGCCTGTTGTTGTTAGGTGCCATTGAGTCGGTACGGACTTCTAGCAACCCTGTGTACAACAGAATGAAACACTGCCTGGTCCTGGGCCAACTTCACAACAGTTGCTACTCCTGGGCCCATCACTGCCGCCAGTGTCCCAATCCATCTCGTTGGGGGTCTTCCGCTTTTTCTCCAACCCTCCACATTACCGAACATGGTATCTTTATCTAGGGACTGGTTCCTCCTGCTAATATGTCTGAAGTATGAGACATATTCTGGCCTCCATTCTGGCAGTACTTTTTCTAACACAGCTCTGTTTGTTCTTTTGGCATTCCATGATAGTTTTAATATTCTCCTCCAACACCATAACTCAAATGCATCAATTCTACAGTCTTCCTTATTCACTGTCCAGCTTTCACATGCGTATGAGGTGATTGAAAATACAATGGCTTGGGTCAGACGCACCTTAGTTCTCAAACTGACATTTTTGCTCGCCAACACTTTAAAGAGGTCTTGTGCAGCAGATTTGCCTAATGCAATATGTCATTTGATTTCTTGACTGCTGCTTCCATGAGTGTTGTTTTAATTTTCTTCAGCTTCAGCATGAATCGGCATATGAGCAGTTGATGGTCTGTTCCACAGCTTCTGTGAGGTGAGGGTGTGGACAAACTAGAACTCTCATACTTTGCTGATAGAAATGTGACATGGTGCAGGTACTTGAGAAAGCCACTTGACCTTCCTCAAAAGGTTAAACACAGAACTACTATAAGACCTAGCAATTTTTACTTGTAGTTACATACCCAAGAAATGAAAACATACATCTACATTAAAACCTGTTTATGAATATTCATAGCAGCAATATCATAAGAATCAAAAAGTGGAAACATCTCAAATACCTGTCAGCTAATGAAAGGATAGACAAAATGTAATCTAGCCATAAATAGAATACTATTCAGTAATAACAAGAAAGGACATTTCTGATCCATGCTACAACACTGATGAACCTACATTATGCTAAGTAAAAGCAGCTAGTCACAAATATATCATATGCTTCCACTGATATAAATTGTCCACAATAGGCAAATCTACAGAGACAGAAAGTACACTGGTGACTGCGTAGGGCCAGGTGGTATGTGGAGAAATGGGGAGTGACTGCTAATGAATGCAGCGTTTCTTTTGGGGGTGGTGAAAATGTCCTGAATTAGAGATTGCTAATGTCAATAAGGAATCCTGGTGTGGCGCTGTGGGTTAACGCACTGAATTGCAAGTTCATGTTCACCAGTTGTTCCTCGGAAACCCTATACAGGGTGGCTATGAGTTAAAACCGACTCAACAGCACCTAACAACAATGTCAATAACTCATGCTTTGGAGAGGAAGAATTAGATTCATGTCATCATCATAAATGTACAGATCTGACTCTCTTTTAGGGGATTTTATCAGTTTTCCCCTTCACTAAAGCTCTTCAAACCTTACTGCCATGTTCTTAAAGGGCTCCTAGCAGCAGCTAACACTTGATACTGGACACCAGGCCTCATTCGGAGCTCACTTACACAGTTGTG
>NW_006408674.1:7414321-7416003 GCF_000296735.1 Chrysochloris asiatica | reverse complement strand
CTACACTTCTTCCAAAACAGATCTATTGGTTCTTTTGGCAGTCCATGGCACTTTCAGTATTCTCCTCCAACACCACAACTCAAAGGCATCAATTCTTCTTTGGTCTTCCTTATTCACTGTCCAGCTTTCGCATCCATATGAGGTTATTGAAAATACCATGGCTTGGAAACCCTATAGAAGGCTGCTATGAGTCAGAACTGACTAGATGGCACTTAACAACTAGATACCATAATTTTTGTAACCTTTCTTACAAGGAGCTCTGGTAGCATAGTGGTTATGAATCAATCTGTGAACAGCAAGGTCAGCAGTTCGAAACTACCAGCTGTTCCGTGGGAAAAAGATGAGGCTTTCTGCTTGCGTAAAGATTTACAGCCTCGGAAGCCCTGTACAGGGTCACTGTGAGTCGGAACTGACTCCATGGCACACAACAACAATTAGGCATTTTGGCTGGAGGATAATAGCATTTTTATATTTAACCAGTACTTAAAATGTACATAAGGAGTCCCTGCCTGGCACAATTAGTTAAATTCTGGACTACTAACTGAGAGTCCTGGTGTGGCACTGTGGGTTAATGCGCTGGACTGCAAAATCTGTGTGAACTACAAAGTCGGTGCTTCAAGCTCACCAGCTGCTCCTCCCTCGGAAACAGCTATACAGGATCACTATGGATCAGAATTAGCTCAATGGTGCTTAAAAACAACTGAAAGAAAGGTTGACAGTTCAAACCCACCCAAAGGCACCTTGGAATTAAGGCCTAGAGGTCTGCTTCCGAACAGCGACAGTCCTGAAATCCTCGTGGGGTGCGTTTCTGCACTCTTGGGGTGTCCGTGAATCGATCTACTAGACAGCAACCGATAACCACAAAAACAAAATTGATGCAATTAAAGTTTAGAAAACGAAAAGTTTCTCTTGTTTATTTGGTGTGATTTTGCAAATACTGCCCATACTGGAGCTTTATTTACTTTTTCCCTTCTAGATTCTTCAAGGGCATGAAAAAGTCAACACGATGGTAGCATTAATGACAGTTTATCAAGAGGAAGATGAGGCGTACCAGGAATTAGTTACTATGGCAACCATGTTCTACCAATATTTACTGCAGCCCTTTAGGGACATGCGAGAAGTTGCGACTTCATGTAAGCTTGGCATTTTGGTATGTTTTCTTGATTTTTATTTGATTAGATTTACTATTTTTCATATATTGTTCCTTTAGTCACATTGAAGATTCAATCATGTATTTATTCTTTGGGTTTACCCATATGTTTAGGTGGTACTATAACTATACAGAATTTATATTTTAAAATTGATAAAAATTAAGACATTTATATTGTTTATCTTCTTAATACCTTAATATTTCTGCTGATGACTTAGTCGATGTGATGCTTATTTATTGCAGTTTATTTTCTGCCTCTAAGGACACATGCATGTTTCATAGGACCCTGTATAGGATGAAAATTTAAATATTACGTTCCTAGATTATTATTACTCAATATTTGAAACTTGAGTAAATGCTGTCTTTGCTCTCATGTCATTAAACAACCCTCTGGTACTAATCACAATGTTGTTATTGTTGGGTGCCATTGAGTCAGTTTCTGCTCGTAGCAACCGTAGTGGCCGTGTGCACAATAGAACCAACACTCTTGGTTCTGCACTCTCCTCAGTTGTTATGTTTGAGCCCGTTCCTG
>NW_006408674.1:7406551-7414221 GCF_000296735.1 Chrysochloris asiatica | reverse complement strand
CCAGGACCGGTCAGTGTTTTGTTCTGTTGTATATAGGGTCACTATGAGTCGGTACTGACTCACTGGCACCTAACAACAACAACATAAAACAGTACATTATGAGGGAGCTTCAAAAACTTAGTGGGAATTTCCACTATCTTTTATTTCTATTTTTCCATGGTCTTTTTGAGGAGTCCTAGTGTGGCGCTGTGGGTTAATGGGCTGGACTGCAAGGTCAGTTTGAACTGCAAGGTCAGCGGTTCAAGCTCACCAGCCACTTCTTTGGAAACCCTGCACAGGGTCACTGTGAGTCAGAACCAACTTTATGGCACTTAACAACAACAACAACATGGTCTGTTTGAAACCCACTCATGTGTATGAGGTTAAGTCAAAAAGTATTGCTACTAGGGTTCCAGTTCATACATGCAGGGTTTATTCCAAACAAAATGGATTTAAACATATCTGTGTGGCCCGTGGGTGATGGTAGACAAGTTTTCAGTAATATCAGTTTACTTGTCTTAGTCTCATGAACAAACCAACACGCGGCCGTACAGTCTATTTTGACTCATTGTTAAGTGCCTTGAGTCGCTGTTGAATCATAGCAACCCTGTGTAGAGCTTCAGAGTCTGTAAACCTTTTTGGAAACAGATAGCCTCAGCTTTCTTTCTCCCTCAGAGTAATTGCGGGTTGGAACCACTGACCTTGTGGTTAGCAGTCCGAGTGTAACACAGCTCCATTGTTGTTAGGTGTCCTCCATTCTTTTCTGACCGTATTGTTAGGTGCCCTCCAGTCCTTTCTGACCATCTGTGCAATAGTACGAAACATTGTCTGGTCCTGCGCCAGTCTCACAATCGTTGTTATACTTGAGCCATTGCTGCTGCCACCGTGCCAATCGCTGGAGGTCTTCCTCTTTCTTACTGACCCTCCACTTTGCCAAGCATGATGTTGTCCAGGGACTTGGTCCTTCCTGTCACATTTGCACCGCTATTAGGCTTCATTTGTTGTTGTTGTTAAGTGCCTTCGAGTCAATTCCGATCCATAGCGACCCTGTATAGGGTTTCCGAGGAGCAGCTAGTGAGTTTGAGCAGCCAGGGTGCTTTAAAAAAATGTCCAATCAAAACAGTGGCTTCCAAGGGCATCTGCTGGGCCAGTTAAATTCAAGGCAGAGAGGGTAGCTCAGAAGGTTTTGTCAACTGTTTGGGGGGATTCCAAAAGGTAATCTTGATAAATTTTTCTCTAAGAGCACAAGCCAATCACAGGTGCTTATTATGAAGTTGTTTAAGGAAAACTGAACACGGTGAAAGTTAGAAAAAGGCCAGGAAAGCCATGCTGAGGAATTGTTTTCCATTGTGACAATATATCTGCTCCTTTTTCAAAGGTAGCAAGGGTTTTTTAATCAAGTGTTGTTGGGAAACCGCCTCTTCAGACTTCTTTTTTGTTTCCTAAACTCAAAGAATATTTAAAAGGAGCATGATCTGAATCCCTCAAGGATGCCAAAACTTCCATTTGAAGTGGTGTAAACTGAAGAGCACAGAATTCTTTGTGAAGGGTTAGGGAGACGGAAACACTGTCTTCAGAAGCATATGGACCTAGATCAAGGGCATGTTGAGAAAGAATAGCTTCATGTTTTGATATTTTTGTTTTATAAAGGTTTCTATGATATATAGCAATACTTTTTAACTTACCCTTGTATATACAAAAAGTTCTCTGTCAAATTTCATTATCTTTTAATTCCACTTTTCCATGAACTTTGTGAAGCCCCCTGTAATATTATGGATTGAATTGTGCCCCTCCAAAACATGTATCAACTTGGCTGGGCCAGAATTCTCAGTATTATGCAATTATCGTCCGTTTTGTGATCAGATGCAATTATCTTATGTGTTATAACATCTCTGGTGTTAATGATGCAAGATGAGAGGCTCTTATGTTAATAAGGTGGAGTTCTGGTGTGGCGCTGTGGGTTAATCCACCACACTGCAAAGCCATTTGAATGGTAAGGTCTGCAGTTCAAGCTCACCAGCTGCTCCTCAGAAACCCTATACAGGGTCGTTATGGACTCAATGGTACTTAACCCACAACAATGACAGTGTTAATAAGGCAGGAAGCAATCTACAGGATTGGATTTAATTGAGTCAATCATTTCTGATTAAAAGGATTAAACAAGTGAGCAGAGACTACTATCACCAGGAAAGAAGAGCCTGGAGTGGAGCACAGCCTTTGGACACAGAGTCCCTGTGATTGGAACCTCCTGAAACCAGAGACACACAGGACAAGACGTCTCCTCCTAGTGCTGGGACTCCGAATTCAGACTTCTAGCCAACTCAACTGAGAGGGAGTCAATTTCTGCTTGTTAAAACCTTGGGGTACTTTTGTTAAGAGTTGGTTGTTGGTTGTTATGTGCCATGGAATCGGTTCTGAGTCGTAGCGACCCTGTACAGGGTTTCCGAGGCTGTAAATCTTTACGAGAGCAGAAAGCCTCATCTTTCTCCCACGGAGCAGCTGGTAGTTTCGAACTACTGGCCTTGCGGTTCATAGCCTGATTCGTAACCACTATGCTACCAGAGCTCCTTTAGAGCAGAACTAGATAACTAAGACACATATTAGCACACACATGAAATGCCAACAGAGTTGATCTCTGTCAAGTTTTGACAATATGTAACTTATTTTCTTTACAAGTTGGTTATTAAATTTGTATGAAAGCATAAATGTGCAAAAATAGACAAGAAAATTTAATTAAAAACTGGGGATATGCCTGCTATAAAAATATACCAGAAAAGATGGCAATTTAAAGCATGAAATGAATACATAGCTAGATAAATAAATGGAACAGATTTCTGAAACCCCCACATATGTACAAATAAGCAAAAGTCATAATGGAAAAAATATGGATTAAACTAATTTATTTTGAAAAATCTGTAATTTTATTGTAAAATCAATATATGCTATTTGTCTGCAGAAAAAGATTAAACACTACAAAATAAAATATTAATCTGTCATAAATGCTGGTAACAAGCAATATTAGGCTTAGTGTATATTTTTTCCAGATATTTTTTTCTAAGAATATGCAAACTTATTTCCCTCTCATATCCACAAAACAGAAATTACTTTCTATTTAATAATTATAAATTATAACTATAAAAATAAATTAAAAAGACTTTCCAGTTTCATTTTGAAGAAAATAAATTAGAAAAGCTACTCAAAGATAAAATAGCATAAAAATACAGTAGAAAGACATAGGGCAAACAAAAATGTGCAAAAAAAATATTAAAAATAGAATGTTAATTAATTATATGCAAGTCATATCAGTTAAAAGTATATATTTTTAAAATGTTTTTTGGGGAAAACAGATCACTTTAGTTAATAGGAAGTTTCTCCAAGAGGTTGGATAGCATGGCAACTAGAACAGGAGTGCTGAGCTCCAGGGGTCCAAGCCCCACCCAAACCTAAACCCACCAGGAAGCTAGGGAGTTGATTCTGTCTCATGGCCATTCCACATGTTAGAGTAGAAATGAACTCCATCGGATTTTCTTGACTGTAAATTTTATAGAAAATGATTTCCTTTCTTCTGCACTGCCATTTTTGGATATGAACTGCCAACCTTTAGGTTAACAGATAATTGTGCCAACTAGGGACCTTCAAGACCCATGCACAGGATTAAAGGGGAGGCAGCTTTAGACAAGGCTTTTAAGTTACCTTTCATAGAGATAAATCTTGGAGTCATCTTTAAGGCCTTGAGGCCATCTTCAGGGCAGAGAGAGACGCTGGTGGTGTTTTTTGTTTATTAGTTTTGTGTTTCTTTAATTTAAAACCTGATTCTAGGCCTCCCCAGCTCAAAAACCTTAAAAATTCTTCAATTTGTTCCTGAATTAGAGTCCTTGGGTGGTGCAAATGATAAACTAACCTTCTTAGCTGCTAACCAAAAGGTTGGTTGGAGGTTTCGGTTTACCCATAGGTAACTTGGAAGAAATGCTTGAATTTTAAAAAGTCAGCCACTGTAAACTCTATGAAGCACAATTCTACACTGACACACATGGACACACCATGAATCAGAACGCACTACCTAGCAAATGTTTTGTTGTTGCTCCTGAATCAAGATCCCATAACCCTTGTTTAGGGGATAGGATTCTCCCCAGGCTTTCCTGAACCTCCCACTCTCCTCCTCGTCCCATTGCCCCCGTCTGTGCACTCCAGGAAGGGATCTTGTACTGTACTCCTTATCTACACTGACAAGGTTGTCTTGTTCCCTGTTGTGCACTCTCCAGTCCCACAGGCCAACTGGATTTCCTATTATAAGCTCAAACAGGTCTTCAGCAGCCATTTGGTCTTCTTTAGGCTGAGAGTGTAACTTAAGTCAATTGGGTCCCAGTTTATCTATGAGGAATTTGAACACAGATTGGCATAGACTGTATTTAAACATGATGTTCGGGGTCCTGGATGCTTTGAAGGCAGGGATACCTTTTTCTGAATCTCCTTTCCAACATCTCCCATCACCATCCCCACACCACAAACTGGCACATAGTAGACACGCAACAGACGGTGGTTGAATTGACATAGTAAATTTGTGACTTTGAACTAGTTCCTGGCACTTAGAGGCCTTCAGTAAATAGTTATTTAGTTTAACTGTTTGTTATTACCAGCAATTTCATAACGTTCTTGAGGGCAGGAAATGTTTAGTGTAGAAAGATAAAACAATAACTCATTAATTTAACAACTATTTTTCAGTCATTATATGCAAAAGTGGAAAAATTGAGGAAAGTGCGGTCATGCCCCGGTTCCAAACAAGTCAAAGACATCTTTTTACCTTTTCATTGGCTGTCGAGGATCCTCCCTCCTGTGACCTAACCAATTTACGACGCGTACAGGGAGCCGCGCAGTCCGCAGCCAGCCAATCAAAAGCGCCAGAGGAAGGGGGCGGGGCGTGATGTGGAAGCGGATTGTCGCCCAGCGAAAAATGTCGCGGTTGGGGCTGTCCTGTGGCAGAGGTAGTACGGAGATCGGGCCGGGGCGAGCCGAGCCCTCCCACCTCTGACACTTACAACTATGGACGACGAGCAGCCTGACAGCCTGGAGGGCTGGGTGCCGGTCCGCGAGGACCTCTTCTCTGAGCTCGAGCGGCACCAGTTGCGCTTTCTTGTGGCCTGGAACGACGCCGAGGGCAAGTTCGCTGTGACTTGTCACGATCGTACAGCGCAGCGGCGGCGACGGCGCGAGGGGAGCCAGCCAGGCTCCGAGCCGGGCTCCGAGCGTGAGACTGCCATGCCTCTGCCCAGCTGGGCCGGCCTGCTCTCTGCGGCTGGCTTCCGCGGCGCGCACCAGCAGCTGGCGGCGCTGTGGCCACCGCTGGAGCGCTGCTTTCCGCGGCTGCCGCAGGAGCTGGACGCGGGCAGCGGCTGGGCCTGGGGCCTGGGGCTGTGGGCGTTGGTGTGGCCGACACGCGCGGGCCCCGGCGAGGCGGCGCTGCAAGAGCTCTGCCGGCAGCTGGAACGCTACCTGAGCGAAGCGGCCGACTACTGTGGCGGCGCCACCGTGCGCGACGCGCTGTTTCCGGCCGAGGACGCTGCCGCCGACTGCGAGAGTCCGCGCGAGTTCCGCGAGCGGGCCCTACGCGCGCGCTGGGCCGAGGCGGGCGCGCGCCTGAGCCAGGTATTAGGGCAGGGCAGGGTTTCCTTGTTTTTGCCCTGCATCTCTTCCGAGAGAAGGACAAGTGTTAAATAAGGTTTTTCCCAGAGACTGGTTCTGAAACCGGCCAAGTGAAACAATCCGAAGTGGAGGGAAAGCTGAGGGTTAACAGATGACCTTCTCGTGTAAGGGAGCAGCTAGGGGAATTCTGCGGGACCTCTCCAGAGCCCTAAGGAGAGGATATATTAAGTTAAATCAAAGTTTCTTGGCAGTTAGAAGTCAGGACAAGCACCTTCAGCCTTTCCCAGGGAGATATTGGCAGAGAAGGCTGTTATGATGGGAAATGCAGGACAATAATTGAAAGCAAAACTGAAAACGTTCCATACAGAGCGAGAATCATAACATTGGGAAAGTGTAATCAATTCCAACTGCTGAGGACGAAGGAAGACCAGTAATGGAGACAAAATGTTATAGAGGATGAAGGGGCTTCTAGGAAACAGGTTTGTTTTTAAACAGTAAAGTCTTCAAAAGCAAAGCCAACAGGAAGTGAGATTTATTCATGAATTTGGAATAGCAACAAGTGTGCCCTTTAATCTTGAAACAGGTACCTGAAAACATTGCAACAATTAAATATTTGAGCGGTAAATTTATAGAGCTGGGTAGTGCTGTAGGATAAGCAGTGGTCGATGGTTCAAACTCACCAGCCGCTCCTTGGAAAGCCTCCCTATACAGGGTCTCTATGAACCGGAACAAACTCGAGGGCACTTAATAACAACAAAGGAAAGAGGAAATACAAGTCCTTACCCGAATTGTCAGAGCAAACTGGAGCTTCTGTTAAAATTAAAAAGCTTATTGAAGGAACAGAGTATCCAAAATTGGGCAGCACTTTGTGAGGATCACCAAAGTATAGCGGCGACAATAGTTTTTCATGGAGCTGAAATATAAACGATCTAGAAACTTACAAGAAAAAAAATTCTGATTGGTTGACGTTTACACCAGTGTGGCAAGACCACTTAAATATGACTTTGCTAATAAAGTCGGAGTCATTTAACAGTTTTAAATCTATGGGTATTTTGAGGGCCAGCCTGAGTGGCCACTCTTCCTGGGCTCTTGCTATGCAGGAGGAGGGAGGAGGGGAGCCTGCTGGCTTCATGAAGTATGCTGGCTAGCTGACCTTTGAAGGTCAGCACGGAATAAGCAGCAAACAGCAAAAATGGCTTGCATCTTTTGCAGAAGCCTTGCTTTAAGCCAAGTGCTTGATTCTTTCGAGTTCCTTCACAGAGTATAGGAGAAAACATGGCCTGTATGTCCTCAGTTTAATAAGGAGAACCAAGATTTTGAGTTTTGTGCTATCCTCTGAACATGTTCTCTTGCCCTTTCTCATTATAGGCCATTATTAACCGGAATAATTTTTTTTTAAGCTTTTATTGTGAGTTGAGTGAAGATTTACAGAGTAGATCATCAGTTTTACATTCAAAAACCCATGTGCTTTGTGTCATTAACAATAATTGCACTCCCCTCCATGTACCATCAGTAACAGTATTTTCCTCTGTTAATCTGAATAATTTTTTGTAATCTGTGTATTACATTTATGTATTCTTCTGAGGAAGAGAAGGTGTAAGAGAAGAATTTAGTCACATTTCAGAATCTAAATTATAATGTCTCAAGCTAAACACAGAATGTGCTTTCAAAATTATATTCGTTTTAAAAAAGGAGTTAAAACAGTAAAGCAAAAGGAGTTTTGTTAGTGGTGCCATTTTATGCTGTGAGGTTTATGAATGAGTATGTACATTCCTCATGTTGATTGCTGTGTTGATTCCACTGCACTATGATGAAACCTTGGGAGAATTTCAAGTCAGTCAACTTTTGATCTTCAACTTTAGCATTTGTATTAACTCTGTGTTTTAGACATTTGATGTTTCACAGAAATGGTTTCCACTTAAACTATAACATAGTTACTATTGTAAAAGTATGATTGTTGTTGTTAAGTGCCGTCGAGTCGGTTCCGACCCATAGCGACCCTGTACAGGGTTTCCGAGGGTATAAATCCTTACGGGAGTAGAAAGCCTCAT
>NW_006408674.1:7392869-7402956 GCF_000296735.1 Chrysochloris asiatica | reverse complement strand
AAACCTTACTGCCATGTTCTTAAAGGGCTCCTAGCAGCAGCTAACACTTGATACTGGACACCAGGCCTCATTCGGAGCTCACTTACACAGTTGTGGATTATTATGGGCTGTCTGTTGTGTTTGCTAGGTGCCGTCCAGTCGGTTTCCACTCAGTGACCCTGTGGTCAGCAGAACAGTGTCCAATCCTTTGCAATCCTCACCATCTTTCTTATGTTTAAGCCCAGTGTTGTAGCTTCTGTGTCGGTCCACCTTGTTGAGGGTCTTCCTCTTTTTTTCTGACCCTTGACTTTACCAAGCATGATGTCGTTCTTCAGGGACTGGGCCCAGCCTACTTCTCCAGAAAAAGTTGGTTCTGTAGGATAAGCACTAAACTTTTAACCGAAAGTTTGGCAGTTTGAACCTATCTGCCGCTTTTTGGAAACCCTATACAGGGTTACGAGTTGGAACCGACTTGAGGACACTTAACAACAACACAACAAGTAATGTAAAGTGACCGCAGTCTTTTTCTACCCCAGAGTTTCCTTTGTCTTCCGGGGGTGGTGGTGTTAGGTGCCCTCGAGTCGGTTCCAACTCTTGGCAACCCTGTATAGGGTTTTGAGGCTGTAAATCTTTATGGGAGAAGAAAGCCTCATTTTTCTCCTGCAGAGTGACAAGTAGGTTTGAACTGCTGACCCTGTGGTTAGCAGTCCACGCCTACCCTACAGTACTTCCAGGGTCCCCTGTCTTCCAGGTAGCGCCCAGCTTGTAGCCTTATGCATACTCAATAAAGGTGTGCTGGATAATTTCTTTTCAGCTTCCTAATGGCTGCATTTTGCTATTCTCTTACCAATAAATTTCCCTTCTCTCTGTAGAAGTCCTTGGATGAGGATGATCTGGGTCCTAAAAGAGTGGCTGCCCTGCAGAAGGAAGCCACAGAATGGAGTAGACGGGCTGAAGAAGCTGTAGTCTCTGTTCAGGACATCACAGTGAATTATTTTAAGGAAACAGTAAAAGCATTAGCAGGTAATCAAAAAAATGCTGGATTAAGTTACATGTCCATTTCCTTTTACATAGGAAAGTTTCTCACAAGCATCAGGCACTGTGTTTTCTAGGTGCTAGACATTTACTTAAGGATGAACACAGACACTGTAGAGTCTGGTGAGGGAAGAGGAATCTTAATAATAGGTTTAGTCAAATGAATGGAAAAAGGCAACAAGTGACACGGAGAAGAGAAATGTAGGACCCCGAAGGCCTCTCAGAGATGGGTCTCCACCTGGTGGTCAGCAGAAGCCTCCAAGAAGTGACACCTGCCCTAATGCCTAAACGAGGGAAGGGTGTCCTTGGTCCAAAGAATAAGTAGCATTCACAAAGGTCCTCTGGCTTGAGGGAGCTTGGCAAGTCTGCAGAACTGAAAGCCCATGGGGCTGAAGTGCAGAGCACACAGGGGATGTGGTGAGGGAGAATGCTGGCGGAACAAGTGGGGACCAGGCCATGTGGGTCTTGTAGGCTGGGTGGAGGACTCTGTTGGATCTTAGTCATTGTCGGCAATAGTTAACGTTTATCAGTCAGTTTCTTCAATTGTGACACATCAGTAAAATGGAATATTATGAACCACAAGGTCGACGGTTCAGAACTCACTAACTGCTCCTTGGAAACCCTATACAGGGTCACTATGAGTCGGAACCGACTTGAAGGCACTTAACAGCAACAGTGTATCTATTAAGTTGTTGTTGTTAAAGTGTTGTAAGTTGGTTCTGACTCATAGCCACCTGTGTAGGGTTTCTGAGGTTTTAAATCTTTGTGGAGCAGAAAGTCTCATCTTTCTCTCATGGTGGAGTGGCCTGTGGGCTTGAACCACTGACCTTGTGGATCACAGTTCAGTGCTTATCCTACAGAGCCACCATGCTCCACCAGATGTTAAGTATGACCCTCCAAATCTACTTTATAACAAGTTATGTCATGTTTTAAGACATATCTTTGATATGTTAAGTAAACTAGACAAACTATAAAACAATGGTGATCCTATTTTCAAACAATATAAGCCTGTCTTTTTAGGTAGACCTGTAGAAACAGTGTCCTGGTGTGGCACTGTGGGATAAAGCACAGAACCACAAGGTTGGTGTGAACCACAAGGTCGGTGGTTCAAACTCACCAGCCACTCCTTGGAAACCCTATATAGAGTCTCTGTGAGTCAGAACCAACTTGATGGCACTTATCAACAACAAGAGAAACAGTTTGGATCCATATATGCCAAAATGTGAGAGGCAGTTGCCTTGAGTAGGTTAGATTATATTTTTGTTTTTGTTTTAAAGCTTTTATTGTGAATTGAGTGATAGTTTACATGGGAGAACATCAGTTTTGCACTCATCCTACTGTATTTTGTTTCATTGCAATGATTAAAATCCCCTCCATGCATCATCATTTAACAGTAAATGCTTCGATTCCCTCTGTTTTGTTTTGTTTTTCTTTTGATGTACACAAAAACATTCAGAGATCTATAATCATTTAAACAACCAAAGAGCACATTCTACAAGCCTGCCTCCTGGCAGCCAGGACACAGCCTTTCTATTTTCATGAGTCTAGAGTCCTCAGCTGCTCCATCTCTCCATGCCATCACCTCTGCAGATCATATTTTATTATTTTCTTTTTAAAATAGATTTTCTGTGTTTTTCTACCAATTGACATATTGTTTTTGTGATAATAAAAATTTATTAAAATAAAATAATTTTTCTTTTCAAATAGGATGTTTTGTAGGTAATATGGGAGAAAAGTAAACAAAGGATTCACTCAGTGAATTTTTTCCTTTTTAGTACATTGTAATTTTTAATTTTATTAATGATCCAATAGGAATGCAGAAACAAATGGAACAGGATGGAAAGAGATTTGGCCAGGCTTCCTGGGCCGCAGTAACTCCCAGGTTAGAAAAACTCAAGCTAATGTTAGCTCGGGAGACTGTGCAACTCATGAGAGCCAAAGAGTTGTGCTTAAATCATAAAAGAACTGACATTTGGAGAAAGGTAAGACGAAGGCAAATGTCACATTGTTTTAAAAATGCATTTTTATTTTACAGAGCGTCTCTGTTGCCAGTTGTTCAAGAATTTCCTTTCTTCACTTTCTCCAACACCATTACCTGGTAGATAAGTTAACCCCAAACTCATTGCCACCAAGTCCATTTCAACTCATAGCAATCACAGAGCACGCAGTAGAACTCCCCTGATAGCGTTTTGAAGGCTGAAGTCTGCATGGAGGAAGATGGCCACATCTTTCTCCCACAGAGCATCTGGTTGGTGGGTTCAAACCGTCAACCTTTCAGTCAGAAGCTTCAAAGACTATTGAAAGTTGGCCATTGAGTCCCATTGATTAAGATGCTTTGGAGTATTGCATGGTTGTTGTTGTGTACTATCGCTACCAGAGCTCCTTGCACTGACTCATAGTGATCCTCTATGGGTTTTCTAAGAGTAGCTAGTGGGCTTGAGCTGCCCACCTTGATGTTAGCACTTACCCTACAATGGAATCCACTTTATAACAACATTGAACTCAGCATTGTAGATAATATATTTTAAGATTGATCAAGCAGTGTTTTCAGCACAACTCTAGAATAATCAAAGAGGTGCTTTGTTTCAGGGTTGTTGTTGTTGATTCCGACTCACAGTGACCCTGTGCACAACAGATGGAAACACTGCCTGGTTCTGCGCCCACCTAACCATTGTGTTATGTTGGGCCCATTGTTGTGGCCACTGTGTCAGTCCATTTCCTTGGGGGTCTTCCGTTTCACTCACTGACTCTCCATTTTTCCAAGCATGATTGGAATTCCAGTATCCAGGGATTGATCCCTCTTAACCACATGTCCAAAGTACAAGAGATGAAGTCTGGCCATTATAGTCACCCAGAGTTTATCCTGTTATCTATAATTTTAAAGAAGAAGATACTATAAATGCCTCATTGTAACTTAGTTTTCTCAACACCTAAATGTTTTCATGTTTCAAGGATGAGACCGTTTATATTGTTGAATTTTTGTCTTCTAAGTAAAATAGAAAAATGTTTGCTTTTTTATCTTTAGTACCTAGCAAGGTACAGAAACTAGAATGCTTCTAGAATTTGCTTTGAATATACTAAGTCTTTTAACTCACTCTTATTTTTCCCATGAAAACAAGATGGAAGACCTTCCAGAACAAGAAAAAAATAAATGTGTTGTAGATGAATTAGAAATACAGTATTATGAAGTTCAATTAGAGCTGTATGAGGTTAAGTTCGAGATCTTACAACATGAAGAAATAATGCTTATTACACAATTGGACTCTATTAAAAGGCTTATAAAAGGTAAGATTTATTTCTTTGTATATATTAGAATATTGAAATTAACGTTGTGGTGTGCCTTTCAGTCACTTCTGACTCATAGTGACCCTGTATAGGGTTTCCAGGACTATAAATATTTACAGAAACAGAAAACTACATCTTTTTCCAGTGGAGCTGCTGGCGACTTCTAAGATTTAAGGAAATACATACAGGTTTCCCCCACTCCCCCAAAGTAGAGTGTTTCTATGAAAACTGTCTTTAGCTGAGATGGTATAAAGCGAAGAACTAACGGAATGTTCACAGACTCAGTTCCCAACAGTTTGATGCTGACATGCTGAGTATAGTTCCTGGGGAAGGAGCTTGGTGATGCCGCTCTCAGTGCTCCAGGCATGCACGCTTCCTCTTTAATGGCTCCCTGCAAAACAATTGCTGAATGCTAGTTTTCACTTTTTTTTTTGTAAAAGTAAACAATCCTCTGCAGATTTCTTTTGCTTAGTGAAAAAAAGTGCTAGTGTAGGTCTTTTGTTAAAGTGAAGTGCCGTAAAGTGAACTTTGAAAAAGCAGGGGAGATGTATACCATATTATCAATTATTCTTGTAAATTATCTTTAACACCTACCGAGATATCCCAAATGAAATGCTCCTCAGCATTTTTATTATTCAAATACTGTAGCCATCATTAAGCACATAGAGAAACAAATGAAAAGCAATTATTATCACCTCACTCCTGTCATCTAGGGTTAGTGATAATAGTTTTAGAGAGAGAGAGAGAGAGAGAGAGGGAGACCGAGAGAGAGACAGAGACCGAGAGAGACCTGGTGTGGTTAATGTGCCAGACTGCAAAGCCGTTTGAAGTGCAAGGTTCGCGGTTCAAGCTCTCGAGCTGCTCCTTGGAAACCCTTTATAGGGTCGCTATGGGTCGGAATCGACTTGACAACACTTAACAACAACAACAACAAGTGTGGTACTATAAGATCAGTACTAGACTGGAAACCAAAAGGTTGGCAGTGCAAACCCACCAGCTGCTCCTCGAAAACCACCCGATACAGGGTTGCTGAGTCAGAACCGACTAGATGGCACTGAATAACAACAACATATATTTATATACAGAGCCCTGGTGTGGCGCTGTGGGTTAACGCACCAGAACACAAAGCTGTCTGATACTGCAAGGTCGGCGGTTCAAGCTCACCAGTAGCTCCTTGGAAACCTTATACAGGGTCACTATGGGTCAGAACCAACTCGACGGCACTTAACAACAACAACGTTTATATATATAAATTAGTAACAATTTTTTAAACCAAAACTGTATATTCTACTTAGCAACCTCTTTTCAATTAATATGTGATAACCATCTTTGCATTTCAGTAAGTAATAAAGACATCAAAAATATTAATGGCTACATAGCATTCCATTATACAGGCAGAGCAAGGTTTCTAGTTTTCACTGTTGTGCATAGTTTGTACTTTTGCTTGCCTTGCAGAAATATTTGATTTTGATTTTTATCAATCTTTTCCTCTATGATGTTTGCTTTTGGTGTTATACCTAGCAAAGTCTTTCTATCCTCAAATTATGTGAATATTTCCTTACATTTTCCTTTCATTGTTTCATGGTTTTATTTTATAAATCTTTATATTTAATACAGATGAAAGTTATTTGGAGATGACGTAGGAACCTTTTCCCTTTAAGTTGTTAGTAGTCCGAATCACTAATTTAGGGAAAAAATGTTAATTTTCCCAATTAATTTGATTTGCTCCCTGTCTTATATGTAGAATGATTAGATTGGATTCCCTTCCATTGATCTGTGAGTGGCTTCTGGTGCCAGTATCATACTGCTGTATTTCGGAAGTCCATTTCAGTGTCTAGTAAAGGAAGTGCTGCCCCTCCTTGTAAGTCCATTTCCCACCAGTTTTCTTACTATTCTCATTCCTTTATTCTTCCAGATGAACTTTAGAATCATTTTGGCATGTTCAAAACAAACAGATAACTTGGAATTTTGATTGGGATTGTACTTAAAATTAGAGAGTAATTTGGAGAGAACTGTCATCTTTGCAATTTTGAATCCTCCCATCCAAGAACATGGTATGTCTCTCCACTTATTTTAAGTTTTAAAAAAGTTCCTCCAAGTTTAATAATCTTATTTATGTAGATCCTGAACACTTAGTTTAATCCTCAGTTTTAAAACTTTGTTTTGCAGTAGTTTCAAGTTACAAACACCTTACATATTTAGAAAAATTATATTTTGAAAAGTTAATCTGGAAGGATGCACACCAAATTGTCCATAATTTTTTCCCTCTGGCGATTAGATTCAGAAGGTTTGGGCAGGGAGGGAGAAAACTCATTTTATTTTATATAATTATGTAGTACTTGAACTTGTGCAGTACACCCCTTGTATTACTTTTAAAAAATTAAGATATGTTTGATATCATTTAGCGCCTTTATGTATTGTTGGTAAAATGTAAGCGCCTTTCTGCAGGGCACTTTGGCAGTAGATATCAAGGGTCCTGAGTATTTATTTGCAAGAGCAGTATAAAAGATTTTAATTCAGAGATGTTCATCACTATGAAATTTATAACATGGAAAATGAAAACATTGTAACCACAGAGAATATTTAAATGTGAGAATACTATGTAGCCATTAAAATTTTATTTTCATGACCTGGAAATTTTCTCAAAGCTGTGTTTATTAGCAGAATAGGTATGTCTGTAGTGTGTGCAGATGTGTGTATGAATGTTATAAGGGTTATCTCTGGGTAGTGGTTACAAGGGGCTTCTACTTTATATTTGAAAAATGAACATTCATTACTTTTATAATACGCACGCTCGCTCACTAATGTGTTTCTAGAGAAACAGGATGAAGTTGTCTATTATGATACATGTGAGAGTCCGGAGGAACTAAAAGTCAATGAGGAAGCCGAGGGGTGGAGAAACGATAAGAAGGTGGAGGTGAAGGAACTCAGGAGACAATCCCATCAGCTGGAGTCCAGACGAGGCAGGATCTGCGCTAGAAGAGCCTATCTCAGGACCAAAAAGGTTTGTGTGCCCCAGGGCAACTCCCCTGCCCTTCCAGAAATTTCTTCTTTTATGAAAGATAAAGAGGTAATAAAAATAAGAGTTCTTACCAACACATATCCAGAAACCAAATCCACTGTCATTAAGTCAATTTGAATTCATGGTGACCCTGTATAGGTTTCGCAAGGTTATAAATCTTCATAAGAATAGAAAGCCTTTTCATTCTTCCTTGGAGCGGCTAGTGGGTTTGAACTGCCAGCCTTGCGGTTAGCAGTTCATTACTTATCCCACAGCACTAGCAGAGCTCCTATTTATCAATATTGATTTTTTTTTTATGGGTTTATGTAGATGTCAGTTAAAATATATTTAAAATCGTCTTCGTTTCTTTTGGGATTGAATTATTTATCATGATCTCTAGGTTTTAATTCAGACATATAACAGCTACTGTTGAATACCTGCTACATACACATGCATGTTTAAAGTCACAACAGGCGTTTATTCTTAGAATGATAAAAATAAAGTATTGCTTTGTAAAGACTATAAAGATAATCGTTCTGAAAAAGTTGTATTGAACAGTACTACTTCATATCAGGAATGGCAAATTACAGTCCATTGTTTTTCTAAATATTTTAAATAAATTTTTATTGGAATACACAAAAAATAAAATCACAACAGGTTAAAAACTTAATATCTCATAAGCATCTTTGTTGTTACTGTTAAGTGCCATTGAGTTATTTTCAACTATTGTTGTTGTGTGTCATTGAGTAGGTTCCGACCCATAGCGACCCTGTATAAGGTTTCCGAGGAGCAGCTGGTGAGCTTGAACTGCCAACCTTGGAGTTCAAACAGCTTTGCAGTCTGGCGCATTAACCCACAGCGCCACACTAGGACTCCAACTATTAGCAAGTCTACATAGGGTTTCCGAGGTTGTAAACCTTTATGAGAGCAAGAAACCTCATCTGTAGTAAATCCAAACTTTGGTTTTAAATTGTTGATTAGAACACAGCAGTCACAGGTATAATATGCTGCTCTCTTCAGTCATTGTATTTGGTGTGTGATTTTTGTTTTTCTCCTTATTTTAAAAAAATTATGGTTACATGGATAGATAATACATGAAGAAATTCATTGTCTTTTCAATGTTTGTTTGTTCCTGTGGTGGATTGTGTGTTGGTGTGAGGCTGGAAGCTGGATCACCCACGGTGGACGGGCTTCACTGGAGCTTCCAGACGAAGACAGAGGAGGAGGAAGAGGCAACACTTCTGAAGGTTTAGCCAAGAAAACCCTGATAGATACCAAGGGAAAACATTGTCAGCTATAGTGTTGGAAGACTCTCAAAATATCACTGGGGAAGAGCTGCTTCCTCAAAGTAGAGTTGACCTTAATGATGTGAATGGAGCAAAGCTTTTGAGACCTTCATTTACTGATGTGGCTGGCACACATCAAAATGGGAAGAAACAACTGTAAACATCCACTGATCATTGAAAGATGGAATGCACAAAGTATGAATCTAGGAAAGTTGAAATTCATCAGAATGAAATGAAACAGATCATCAATTGCTCATATGCAAGTTCAAACTGAAGCTGAAGAAAATTAAAACAACTACACAGCCAAAATATGACCATAAGTATGTTGTTGTTGTTGTTAGGTGCAGTCGAGTCGCTTCTGACTCATAGCGACCATATATAGGATTTCCAAGGAGTGGCTGGTGAGCTTAAACCACTGACCTTGCAGTTCAAAGCAACCTTGCAGCCCAGTCCATTAACCCACAGTGCTACAATTTAGAGACCATCTCAAGAACAAATTGGATGCATTAAACAGTAATGACTGAAGACCAGAAGAGTTGTGGGATAACATAACATCGTAAGGGCTGCTCGAGAAGACAAGGTAAAGTATTGTAAGAAATATGCAAAGACTTGGACTTAGAGAACCAAAGGGAAGAACACACTCAGCATTTCTCCAGCTGAAAAAACTGGAGAAAAAAATTCAAGCCTCAACTTGAAATATTGAAGGATTCTATGAGCAAAATAATGAATAATATAGGAAGCATAAAAAGATGATGGAAGGAATTGGTTGATGTCCAACCATTTCAACAGGTTGTTGTTGTTGTGAAGTGCCATTGATTCGGTTCCAACCCATAGTGACCCAGTATAGGGTTTCTGAGGAGTAGCTGGTGAGCTTGAACCACCAATCTTGCAGTTCAAACGGCTATGCAGTCTGATGTATTAACTCACAGTGCCACACCAGGACTTCCATTTCAATAGGTAGTATATGACTAAGAACCAATGGTACTGTAGAAAGAAGTCCAAAGTACACTAAAGGCCCTGCATAAACCAAGTCTCCAGAGACTGATGATCAGCCTCACTACGTGAAGCGCATAACTAGAATGGTGCTGGCGTAGGCCTGGAAACAGATGGCCTGCATCTACCACCAGTACCTGCTCGTCACCACGTGCTACATGCTGGAGCCCTGGGAGCAGACTGTGTTCAATTCTATGTTGGATTTGTTGTGGGAATGGCACTGTACACAAGCTATGTCTTCATACCACAGCACATCATGACGATACTGTGCTACTGTGAAATTGTACCGTGATCACGATGTGACCAAGATCCAGAGGTTCCTGAAGAACCACCTCTGAAGTTGGAGTAGGACTTCATTAGATGTCATAAGAAACTACTAGGTGTTAACATAAGCAGCCTAATGAATATGAAGGCTCAAATTCATGAGATGGGTATGTAAATGTATTTGCACATTACAGTAAGATATGTTGAGATGAATTGTAGTTAAAAACAAGAGCATAAAGGTAGA
>NW_006408674.1:7390917-7392769 GCF_000296735.1 Chrysochloris asiatica | reverse complement strand
TAAAAGTATGATAGCACCAGTATATATAGTTCACGGGGTCCTGGTGCGTCACTGTAGGATAAATACTGGACTGCTAACTATAAGATCAGTGATTCAAATCCACCAGCCATTCCTCAGAACCCCTATATGGGCTCGCTATGAGTTGGAACTGACTCGATGACACTTACCAACAGTATAGTTCATGCTGATTATATTAGTAGTATAGGACATCAGTTTAACTGGAATTTAAAAATGGGAAGAGGGGAGAGCAGGGTGGCTATTTAGAGTGTATCCTTGAGTCTGTTCTGAGTCAGAGTAACTGTATTGCGTTTCTGAGGAGCGGCTGGTGGGTTTGAACCGTCTTTCTTGTGGTGATCAGCCCAGTGCTTATGCTACAGAACCACACCAAGATTCCATCTATGTAGAATAGAAAAACAACAAATTGTAAAATTAGACCAATTACAAGTATATAGAAAATAAAGCTGACTGTTTTAACTCTTGAAATTTCTGAATAGTTCAAAAAACAAGGCTAAAAAATATCAGTTGCTTCAAGTTTATGTTTTGGTTGTTTGGTATTTTAATTTTGCTTAGGACAGTTGTTTATTTCTTATTTGCATATGTATTTTTGGAAAGGCAAAAAATGAAAAACCACTACTGTTATAACTTGGATCAAAGAGACGCTGAAAATAGATCAATTTATCTTTAAGTTGTTGTTGTTCAAGTGCCACGGAGTCAGTTCTGACTCATAGTGACCTGTCTAGGGTTTCCGAGGAGCAGTTGGTGGGTTTGAACTGCTGACCTAGAGGGAAGGCAATAGGAGAATTTAAGAATGTATTGATTGAAAAAAAGATCTATGTTATTACTTGATTTTTTTTTTTCCTTTCGGGGAGTTAGATCATTTCTTTCTAAACAAATCCAGCTCGATTATAAACTAAACAGTTTATTTTCTGCCCAGCAGCAAAAGTTACACTCTCTGCTGGGCTTTAGGGCCGTATTCACCTGAGTAATTACAAGTATCAACATGCTGACAAAGCCCTGGGGGGCATCTCTGTAATGTCCTGTGACCTTTTAAAAAGGAGTACACACACATGAAACCTGTAAGGTCAGAAAAAACTTGATAGAAAATATATCCATCATCCACTACCCAGAGATAGTAACCACGGTTAATGTTCAAAGATTCTTTTAGACCCTTTTTTCTTAATACTTTATACTTGTTGTTGGTGGTGATATGCTGTGGAGTCGGTTCTGACTCATAGTGATCCTGTATAGGGTTTCCAGGGCTGTAAATATGAGTGCAGAATGCCTCATCTTTCTCCCATGGGATGGCTGGTAGTTTCGAACTACCAGTTTTGACGGTGAGGTTATGAGCCCAACTGGTAACTACTACGTTACCAGAGAGCTTTACTTAGCTAAGATTAAATTTTGTACTCTGATTCTCTCTCCCCATTTAAAATGTTATAAGTTCCCAGGATACTAAACACTATGCAAAAGCACAGAGGTGAATGACTCCAGTGATAAGATTTTCATGGCCGTACCAGGAGAGGAGTCCTGGTGTGGCACTGTAGAATAAGCACTGGATTGCTAACCTCAAGATCAGCAGTTCAAATCCACGAGCCACTCCCTGGAAACCCTATGTTGTTGTTGTCAGGTGCCATCGAGTCAGAACCGACTCATAGCGACTCCATGTACAGCAGAACAAAACAATGTCCAATCCTGGGCCAACCTCACTACTGCTGTCACACTTGACGCCATCAGTGATGCCACCTAGCTGATCCATCTCGTTGGGGGTCTTCCTCTTCTTCTCTGACCCTCCATCTTACCCAGCATGACATCCTTCTCCAGCGACTGTTCTCTCCTGACAATATGTCCAAAG
>NW_006408674.1:7377094-7386814 GCF_000296735.1 Chrysochloris asiatica | reverse complement strand
GGCAAACTGATGCAGCAATGGAGATGCTCACTCTTCTATGCCGATAAAATTAGAAGATAGCTACTTAGCCAACTGGTTGGAAGAGATCCATATTTGTGCCTATTCCAAAGAAAGTGACCCAGCAGAATGCAGAAATCATTGAACAAAATCACATGCAAGTAAAATTTTGCTTATGATAATTAGAAATCATTTGCAGCAGGAAGCTGTCAGAAATTCAAAGCTGGATTCAGAAGATGACATGGAACTAGGGATATCATAGCTGATGTCTGATGGATCTTGGTTGAAAGAAGAGATTACCAGAAGGATTTTTTGACTATGCAAATGCATTAGACCATGTGGATCATAACAAACTATGGATAACATTGGAAAGAATGAGTATTCCAGAATATTTACCTGTGCTCCTGAGGAACCTACATATAGACCAAGAGGCAGTGTTAGAACAAGGGGACACGGAATGATTTAAAATCAGGAAAGGTGTCCATCAGGGTTTGTATCCTTTCACCACACTTATTCAATCTGTATACTGAGCAAATAATTCGGGAAGCTGAATATATGAAGAAGAATATGGCATTAGGACTGGAGGAAGACTCATTTAACAACCTGCAATATACCTTGCTTGCTGGAAGTGAGGAGGACTTAAAATACTTACTGATGAAGATCAAAGACTACAACCTTCAATATGTATTGCATAGAAATCATAAATGATCACTATTGGAACAATAAATAACATGATAAATGGAGAAAGATGGAATTTGTCAGACTTCATTTTACTTGGATCTACAATCAACACTCATGGAAGCAGCAGTCAAGACATCTAACGATTAGGCAGATCGACTGCAAAAGACCGCTCTAAAGTGTTCAAGAGCAGAGATGTCAGGATGAAGACTGATGTGCATCTGACCCAAGCCATGGTATTTCAGTAGCCTCATATATATGTGAAAGTTGGACAATGAATAAGGAAGATGGTAGAAAACTTGGTGCATTTGAATTACAGTGTTGGCAAAGAACATTGAATATTGGTGCATTTGAATTATGATGTGGTAAAGAAGTGTCACGGATTGCGGGAAGAATGAACAGCTCTGTCTCAGAAGAAGTACAGCCAGAGCACTCCTTAGAAGTGAGGCTGGTGACAGCTTGTCTCTCATACTTTGGACATGTGGACAGGTGGAATCATCATTCCCTGGAGAAGGACATCATGTTCAGTAAAGAGGAAGGTCAGCAAAAAAGAAGACTTCTAACAAGAGAGACTGATACAGTGGCAAAAAAAAAAGGCTCAAACAGCAATTGTCAGGATGGCGTAGGACTGGGCGCTGTTTCATTCTGTTGTGTACAGACAGGGTCACTATAACCAACGTGACAGCACCCAACAACGACAACGTAGAAAAGAGAACGCACCTATATGTCATTGTTTTTCAGACTTCATATGTATTTACTTGTATTTGTTATAGTTTTCTTATTTGAATTAGAAGCAGAATTGTAGCTTACAAAAATGTACAATATTCTTCCATGGTCTGTGCAAATATGAATACTTTTTAAAAAAACTGTTGTTGAAAGAACATGTTCTTTGCAGGTCTGTGGACTTTAGGAGTGGTTTTTCATGTGATTTAAAGATACAGAAGCACTTGCCCTTGGCTCCTCATTTCCTAAAACCCAAGAATATTGGGAAAAGTCGTTTCCAGTATAGAACTGTGGGGAGACAGAGGTGCCTCCACCTCCTTTGGGGTACAGTTGTGGCAAAGTGCATTTTCGTACACAGACTTGGTGTATTAACCTCTCCCTGCCTTACAGGGGCGGGGGTTAGGGTGGTGGTTCCTGCCACTGAGTTCTGGACATGCTGACATTTGGATGGTACTGGGTCAATTGAATGTGGTAGTGGAGGCGACAAGCTCCAGATTCCATTTGGGCTTCACATCATGTGTAGCTGTGTGATCTTACTAAAGAGGATCATGACAGTAAGAGTGCCAGACTGGTAGCTATTACGAGGAGAAAATGGCATAAGGAAGAATAAAGTACTTGACATTGAGGCCGGAACTTACGACATAGTAAATGTGTGAATGATTATTAGTGTATTCTTACCATGAAGTCCTGGTGTGGTGCTGTGGGGTAAAACGCTAAACCACAAGGTCAGCAGTTTAAACTCCTTGGAAACCCTACCCAGGGTCGCTATGGGTTGGAACTGACTTGGCAGCACTTCACAATGACAACTCCTTTCCATGGAGTCCTTTGTGGCGCTGTGGGACAAGCACTGGACTGCTAACCACAAAGTTGGAGTTTCAGTCCCACCAGCCACTCCTTGGAAATCCTACACAGAGTCTCTATGAGTTGGAGCCAACTGAAGAGCCCTAAACAGTGACAACAACATTCTTTTCCATACATTACAGGTGATATGTGGAGGGTGCTCAGCATAGGTGAAATATGGTTTCAGTCTAATTTTCAGGTATTTGTAGGCTGCATGTGCTTGTGTAGCTACATTTGGAAACCTAATGATTGTTTATAGCTGGGAAATGGGTTTAAAATAGCCATCTTGAAACAGATTCTTAGGACATAATGCATTTATGAATGGGGACCGTCTGTATGTACTCTCATTTTTAGCTTGTTGGGAGACTGTTTCATCTCTCATGTTGCTAAATTACAGCGAGGGTCTTCTTTACTGACAGCATATCATATTCCTTTATAATCAGCCAGTTGGCCCTCATCACATGACTGGACGAGACAGTTCCATTAAGCACACCAGAAATTCATTACTGAATGGTTTGCATGGCAGTGCACCTTTAGTGCTTTGTTCTTTTAACCTTCATGCTGTGGTGCACTGTGATGTTCACAACCACAAAGGTGATTTGTATTACTCCACTAGGACCAGTGCAAAGAAAACCATCGACTCAGATTGCAGCAGGCTGAAGAAAGTATAAAATATTTTCATCAACATC
The DNA here is from genome assembly GCF_000296735.1 of Chrysochloris asiatica. NCBI lineage: Eukaryota > Metazoa > Chordata > Mammalia > Afrosoricida > Chrysochloridae > Chrysochloris > Chrysochloris asiatica. Next base: position 7,383,887 of record NW_006408674.1, on the reverse strand, counting down.
ATAGCATTCAGATGGTGAGTAACTGAAGGAAAATGTCTTCTGTTTGCATAATGTGACAACTGGCCTCAGTTTGTGGGGATCCGTGCTCCCCAATCTGGGTCTGGGGCTGTCAGCCGTTCTCCGGGTGACTGCGGTTAAGTCCAAGCACCCAGGGAACAGGCACAGAGGGGTGTGGTAATGTGAGGTCACAGCCCCTTTCTTTGTCAAAACTTTCATTTTGAGAAATTTGTAAGTCTGTGTTTAAATTTAGAAAAGAGACAAGATAAAAGATGAGGAACAAAAGAAAAAAGAATGGATAAACCAGGAACGCCAAAAAACACTGCAACGACTAAGAGCCTTTAAAGAGGTAAGTTCGTTCCTGAAATAATCACTGCCCCTCCATTTTCTGGGGAAACACATAAAGATTGCCTAATTTAAGAGAAAAGTATCACATTGTATGAACTGATAATCCGGGACACAGAGTGTTTCAAGAATGCCATTATTTGTGGTATTGTTAGGGCTAAGTCCCACCGAGCAGGTTGTGACTCATAGTGACCCTGTACAGGATTTTCAGGAGCAGCTAGTGGTTTTGAACCACTAACCTTGAGATTTGCTGTCTAGTGCTTAACTACAGTGCCACACCAGGATTCCTATTTGTGGTATAGAAATTAATATACAGTTGAAGTCCTGGTGTGGTGTTTGCTGTAGGATAAGCACTGAACTACTAGTCACATGGTTGGCCTGGTTTCACTCCTTGGAAACCCTTACAGGGTTGCTATAAATTAGAACTGACTCAACAGCACGGAACAACAGCAACATATGTATTGTTTGTTGTTGGGAAGTGCCACTGAGTCAGTTCCAACTCATAGTGACTGTGTATGGGGTTTCCAAGGCTGTAAATCTTCGTGGGAGCAGAAAGCCTCATCTTTCTCCTGTAGAATGGCCTTGAACTGCTGACCTTATGGTTAGCAGTCCAGTGCTTATCCTACAGCGCCACTGAGCAAGCCCCTCCTCAGGAAAAACATGAGGCCATCTGCTGCCTTGCAAACCCTAGGGAGCAGTTCACCGTGCCACCCATGTGGGTTCCTGCTCTCCCATCCTCACCAAGTGGTGCCAGCCATGCCCCCATCTTAGAGCTCTTTAAAATGCCAGCAAGGAACAAACACTGGGACGGAAGTACCCTAAAGTGTGCTGTTAGGGAATCACCAAAGCCAAACCCACTGCCACCCCGTGATTCTGACTCATGGCGACCCTATAGGACAGGGGCTGGCTGTTCTCAGCATTTCTGAGACTATAAAGCTTTACAGAAGCGACTGCCTCAGCCTTGTCCCAAGGAGTGACTGGTGGGTTCCAACCTCTGGCCTTCAATTAGCAGCCTAACACTTACCTCCTTGAAGAAGTGAATTGGTGAAGAAGGGAAGTGATTATCTACAGGATACTTGTTGAGCCCAGAGGAGCTCTTCTTAAATGTCCCCAGGAGGACAGGCTACCTGACAATATCAGGCAGGCATGCTGCTGCCAGGACGCCAAGTGGGAGACCCTTGATCTCCAACATCCAGAGAAGGTAGGGCAAGCACTGGAGTTGAGTCCTCCAACCCAGAGATTCTGGAGTTCTCACTATACTGGTATATTATCAAGAAGCTGAAAAGGATTTGTACTATTTAATGATTTTTAATGGCTGCTTTTTGTTTGCAATGGAGACCCGGTGTGTGTAGGATAAGTATTGGACTGCTAACCACAAAATTGACCTTTCAAACACATCATCTGCTCCTTGGAAAGCCTATACAGGGTCGCTGTAAGTCAGAACCAGCTCAGTGGCACTAACAACCACATACGCAGCTACTCCTCAGTGCTCTTTATTGACGTGTTTGTAGTCAGTTACTGTAGTTGTGACAGAGGCCTGGTGTGGTGCCATCGGATAAGCACTCGACCTCATGGTCAGTTTGAACTGCAAGGTCAGTGGTTCAAACTCAGCAGCCACTCCTCAGAAACCTTATACAGGGTCTCTGTGAGTTGGAACTGACTCAACAGTATTTAACAACAGCTACTATGTTTTTGAGGGTTTGCATTTACGCCAGCTTTCTTACACCTGTTTTTCATTTTCAGAAATGTATAGGTCAGTCTGTACTAAAAACTTCGTGCTCAGAACCTGTGACTCTGGCCCTGCCATGTGGACTTTCCCAGCAGACAACCTCACTGGCTTCTCAGACGGTGTCAGGAACTCAGCCGGCATCTGGGAAAACCAGAACTGCTTCCTTCTCTCAAGTGAATAATGTGAACAGCCCTGAGTGGCAAGACTGTCCTGGAAACATCCCTGTCCAGATTTTTGTTCCAGTCGGTGAGGACACATACTCCAAGTCGAGTGAGGAATTGTCACCGCCACCCCCGCCGCCTCCTCCTCCACCACCGCCGCCACCGCCTCCTCCTCTCCCACCACCTCTTCCTGCTTTGCCCTTTTTTCCTCATCGGAACTTACACTTCAGGACTTCCGGAAAAGATGAACAGCCACTTCCACTGGTCTGTGAACCACTTCCTGAGAGACCAAGGGATTCTTCTGGAAGTTTTAAATGCCCAGGTAGTTGCTGGAGTTTTGTCTTTTCTCCCTATGGAGTGTTAAGTTGTTAAGCATTCTAAATTTAGAAGTCGACATCTTCAAATCAAGATCTTTCTCAGAATTCTTAATATATTGCAGTATTTGTGCCTTAAGTTGTTGTTGTTAAGTGCCTTGGAGTTGGTTCCAACTCATAGTGACCTGTAGAGGGTTTCTGAGGAGTGCCTGGTGAATTTGAACTACCCATCTTTCATTTCAAATCAACCTTGCGGCCTAGTGCATTAGCCTGCAGCACCATACTAGGACTACATTGCAAATTTGTTGTTGTTATTGTTAAGTGCTATCGAGTCAGTTCCGACCCATAGCGACCCTGTATAGGGTTTCCAAGGAGTGACTGGTGAGCTGAACTACCAACCTTGTAGTTGAAACGGTTTTGCAGTCTGGTGCATTAACTTGTACTGCCACACCAGGACTGCATTGCAAAGTTAGTGTGGTCTAAATTGGAGTTTGATCAATGGAAATCACCTTGAAAAGAAGCATCTACAAATTTATTGATCACATCTTGGGATTTCTGAGGTCATGAAATAATCAACCTATTTCTGGTTTCTTAAGACTTCAATTTATATTAGATTTCTGTTATTTGAATATTTTCCCACACTGCTTTGAATTAAGCTTACTGTGTCTCTCCAAGTCATTTGCAGAATTAAATTGTTGGAAATTACTATAGAGGAATATGAACCAGAGGCAATTCTGGCCGACTGAAAACCCAATTATTGGGTTTTTTAAAAAATTGGTGGGCGACTTTTTGCCTTGAAATTTTTGCCAATACACTGAGTACAACTGAATATTCTTTTGTTTAGTAAGAGTTGTGGTTCTAATTGTAATTATGGCTTTTGATACTATTTAGGAGATTGGCTGAAATCTGCCCAGACTTCGGACTGTCACTTTGGGATTTATTTTGCTGTGTATGCGTATTTTTTAAAGTTAACTTTTAGCAAAATGCCCTGTTCATGTATTTAACAAATACAGCACTTCCCCTGGGAGCTGCCATGTTCCTGTGATGAGCGATGTGAATGGTGGAGCCACAGCTGCAGGTTTCACTGGACCTAGAGCCAGGCTCCCATGGGCACAGCGCATTAGTAAAGGGAAGACAGTGTTAGAGCCAGGTTCTGATGGGCACAGCCACATTAGTAAAGGGAAGACAGTGTTAGAGCCAGGCTCTGATGGGCACAGCCACATTAGTAAAGGGAAGACAGTGTTAGAGCCAGGCTCCGATGGGCACAGCCACATTAGTAAAGGAAAGACAGTGTTAGAGCCAGGCTCTGATGGGCACAGCCACATTAGTAAAGGGAAGACAGTGTTCTGTCTCTGTTACCCAAAACAAGAGCTTGCATGCCTATACCCCGTCTGAGTGTGGCTGTGGGCAGCTATTTGTGTGGGCCCTGGGGTTTCATACCCAACTGCCTCATTCTACTGAAAAGAATAAGAAAGTGGGAATTACCACCAAAAAAAATAGGCTTGATTGTGAAACCTGGTCCTTTACATCCAGAAGGGGATTGTAGTAAGTCACAGGAGAGACTCCAACGTGAAATAGTATTTTCTGTGCTGTAGCACGGTTGTTAACTTGTGATGTAGCAATGTAATCAGTCGTGAAGCCTTACCTGGAAGAGCTCTTGGTGGCCACAGTCATAATCCCGTCCACACAAGTAGTGAAGATTTTTACCTGCTCAGGGATTTCAGAGTGGCAGAGAGGTGAAAAATTGCTTCTCCTCGTCCAGGCCCTGACACTGTGATCTGGTTTGTGTTTTGACAGCATTTCACACTCTCTGCACTAGAGCATGTTAGCCCCTCAGGTGATGTTGTTGTTATTGTTAAGTGCCGTCAAGTCAATTCTGACCCATAGTGACCCTGTATAGGGTTTCCAAGGAGTAGCTGGTGAGCTTGAACCACTGACCTTGCAGTTCAAATGACTTTGCAGTCTGACGCGTTAACCTGCAGCGCCACCTCAGGACTCCTCAGCTGATGCAGGTGGACTGAACCCCAGTATCTGCAGTAGAAGGTGCCAGTGCCGCCCCTCCCCGGCTCAGTGAGCTTCCCTGGCAGCCCTTTGATGTGGGAAAGCTACTTACTTCAGTGTCGTAGAAGGAATCCTCACACAGTACTAGTGTTCCATCGAGTGGGTGAAATGTTAAAAATAAAGATGTTTTTTAAAAAGTCTGAAGGGAAGAAAAGGCACTACATTTTTCAGAGCACCAAAGTCATGCGTATTGGATCAGATTATGTACACCGGAGACATCCATTACTCTTACGAGTCACACGGAAAGAAGTCAGTCTTGAAAACCAGCTATCCTAACAAAAGGTTTGCGTGACTCTGCCTCTAAGTTGCTGTGGATTTGGAGACGTTAGTGGAAAGTAAGCAGCCACGGCAAAGTATTAGCTATTAAACTATTCTGGGGTCAAACGGGGAGCTTATTATTCATTTGTCGAATAGATAAAGCATTTGTTTAATGGACTGATGATGACTTGTTTAAGTCATGACATCAGCTAGTATGTGGTGAAGAGTGTTTTCTTGACAGTCATTGCTATCTTTACTCTATTTCAGGATCCATGGATGAAGTGTTGGCCTCATTAAGGAATGGCAAGAGCCCTCTCCAGAAAATGCACGTGCCCACCCTGCTGCCTCCCCACACCTCAGTCAATGAGCACATTCTGGCCGCCATTAGACAAGGAGTCAAACTAAAGAAAGTCCACCGAGACTTTGGCTTGAGCCCCAGCACCAAAGCCACCAGCGACCTAGAGAGGAGCATCGAGGCGGCCCTCCAAAGAATCAAGAGAGTGTCTGCTGACTCTGAGGAGGAGGAGGAGGATGAAGGCAGTGAACAGAGCCCCGATGACTGGGACCAGTAAGCTCTTCTCCAAGGACAACAAGGCCAACCCACCAGAGTGTGCGTGAATGAAGAGAGAGGAGCACACAGAGCGCCGTCAGACTAGCCACAGAGCACCCTGAAAGATCGGTAGGGCTTTGAGGGTTATAAAAAGACAGCTTTTATCTGATGGTGTGGCTTTTTAAGATTGAGAAAGGAAGGAGCGATGTGGTGACTTCCCACGCCAAGCCAGAGTGGGGATCTGAGCGCCCATGGTATATGTGGCTGGCATCAGAGATTAGCGCTAATTTTTCACCATGGATAATCTAGAATCATTCCTGATTCTGAAAGAAAGTTTACATCATCATGGTGACCAGCACTGTTAGCCTACTGCTGGTGTCGTGTGTGTGTGTGTGTGTGGGGGGGGGGATAATAATTGCTTCTTCAGAATGAAAGATTTGAATGTGAACATTATTTTAGCAATAATCAGAATAAATTGCTTATATTCAGAAGTCATTTTAAATAAGATTTATTTTATGTATCAAGTACTACATAAACTCACAATAAAGAACTATTTATAATGATTGGTGTCATTCATGAGGAAATGGAAATGGAACACTTCAACTGATGTAATCAGTTTCTTATGGTTTCCAAAGCAAAACCCTCCCTGCCTAAGTAGGTTTAAAATTTTTAGTAGGAGTTCAGCTAAACTATTTGTTTAAGCAAATACGAAGGGTGGGACTAATGGTTTCCCTCTGGAACTGAAGTCTCAGCTGTGAGTGTTTCCCTCCCTCCTTCAGGTAATAGTGAGAAAGGGGAAGGGAGACAATACCAGGCAGTCTGCTGGCTTGTCCAGTGTGTCCCCACTGACTTCCTAGGCCTCACTCTTTGTCATGTCATTTCTGGATCGCCTTTCTTTCCAAAGGGCAGGGCTCCTTTCTAGAGCTTCTAGGGGAGAGTTTCCTTGCCTTTTCCTGCGTATGAGGCTGCCAGGCTTCCTTGGCTGTGGCCTCTTTCAGCTGCAAAGCCATTACCTCACTGACCCTTCTTCCATTGCCACACTACTCTGACGACAGTCAGAAGGAAGGTCTAGGCACTTGTGGTTGCACTTACCGACCAGTCGAAAGGTGGACCATTTGAACCCACCTGGTGGCACCGGTGGGAGGAAAGACTGGTGATCTGCTTCTGTAAAATTACAGCCAAGGATCCAACAACATAGCAAAGAAAAAATAACCAATCACGATCAAGTGGTATTCATGCCAGGTGTGCAGGGATGGATAGGTGTTAGAAAAACAATTGACGTAATCCACCACATAAAAAAGGAAAAAATCCCATGAGTGTATCAACTAATGCAGAAAAGGCATTTGACAAAAATCTAACACCCATTCCTAGGAGCTCT
>NW_006408674.1:7374757-7376844 GCF_000296735.1 Chrysochloris asiatica | reverse complement strand
GACATACATACAAAACTAACAGTCAACATCACTCTCAATGGAGAAACTGAAGCCATTCCCCTTGTTAACAGGAACCAGATAAGGATGCCCTTCACTACTATTTCTGTCTAGTAGTGTGCTGAAATGTAAGTCATAACTATGAGACAAGAAAGGGAAATTAAAGATAGTCAAATTGGTAAAGTAGAAGCAAATGTCTATTTGCAGATGACAAGATCCTACACTTAGAAAATCCCAAGACTCAACAAGAAAATTTTGGAACTCATTGAGATTCAGCAAAGGGGCAGGGTACAAGATCAACAAACAAAATTTACTTAGATTCCTTTATATTAATAAAGGAACTCTGAATAGGAAATCAAGGAGACAATACCATTTACAGTAGCCAGCCATACGGTGAAATACTTAAGAAAAAATCTAACCAAAGGAACAAAATGATCTATACAAAGAAAACTATAAAACTCAACTACAAGAAACCAAAAGAGACATGCACACATGGAGGAATCTACCATAGTCATGTGGATGGTGATTATAAGCCATGGAGTTGGTTCTGACTCAGCGAGCCTGTATACCATTTCCGAGGGTGTACGTTTTTACAGGAGCAGAAGGCTTCATCTTTCTCCCACGAAGCCTCTGGTAGATTTGAACTGCTGACCTTGTGGTTGGCAGCCTAACTGGGAATCCTTGTGTGGTGCTATAAGATAAGCTCTAGTTCTGACAATTAGGGCATGCCCATCTTGGGGGGACTATTCTGGCTACCACAAGGAGCGTATTAGAATGCAGATTGCCAGATCTTAATGTTATTATGTTAAGTGCCATCGAGTAGGTTCTGACTCAGCGACCTGTATAGGGTCTCCAAGGAGCAGCTAGCTACTGCCTTGTGGTTCAAACTGACCTTGCAGTGGAGTGTTTATCCTATAGTGCCAAACCAGGACTCTTGCGGTGCTTGAATCCAGTAGGTTTTTCTAGGATGGGCTGGGAACCTCAGGTAGATCTGACACAGCTGGTCTGCAGGCCATCCTTAGACACTAAAAGACAGAAATCCGATAGAAAATCAATGGGTTCATCAGGAAGAGTGAAGCAAGGCACAAGATCACTAGCAGATCCGCCCCAGGGCCAGTAGCCCTGAAGCCTGATGCCCCTATGAGGTTTTCAGGTTGGCCTGGGGTCCTCCCAACTCTGGAGAAACCGCTGTCCTCTGTTCCTGTCCCGACCCTCTCCCAGAGCCCTGCCCTGGAGTGAGCCTTGCAGATTTCCAGATCAGGTTGGTTAGACTAACGTCCCTCTTAGCTTGTCTGATTGCTTCTCGCCTCTTCACAGAATATAACAGATTGTGGGGAGTAACTGCCTTTGACCTTTGTGTTCCCAGGACCTGGGGCATAGAAGGCGCTCCATGAATGTTATATGAGCACAAGAATGAAACCTTAAGTGTGAAAAGTGCTATAAGAGAAGCAGGAGAGAAGACCCCTGACAGTGGCTGATTTGAATACAGAGAGCTTTGACCTGGGCTTAGGAAGAACAAGGTTGGAGCAGGGAGAGGATTCCATGCAGAGGGACAGCATCAGCAAGAAGAGCAGAGTAAGAGAAAACTCCTGGTCTCTGCTAGTCGGTAGCAAAAGGCAAAAGAAGGAAAGCAGAGTCAAAAATGAAATGAGTCTACAAGGCGAAGTTTACATGAACTGAGACTAGAAGAACTAGATGGTGCTCAGCTACCTCTACTGACTGTTCTAATCGGGCCCACAATACATGAAGCCTGGTAGACTGGGAGAAAACAGAACAGAAGCTCAAATTCCTACTAAAACAAGTTTATTGGACTGGTTAGGACTAGAGAACTCCCCAAGACTGGACTCAGATTTTCTTCAACTCTTGAATTGAAGCTAACTGAAGGTCACCTTGTAGCTAAATAAAAAATTGACTCACAAAATATCATTCATTTAAAAATGACCTGTATGACACCCGAGAGAACAAACAAGATGGTGGATCAGGTGGCCGTGTAGTGAGGAGCTCCATCAGCAACAACACAGAATACAGCACCAAGCAGGTTTAGGGAATGGTCCCAGAACTCTGAACTACATATAAAGGAATAGTTAGAA
>NW_006408674.1:7366722-7372322 GCF_000296735.1 Chrysochloris asiatica | reverse complement strand
GACCTGTATGACACCCAAAGGTTAATAATGACTTTAAACCAAAGAATATACTGAGGCAAGAAAACTAGATTAATATATACAAACAACCAGAATGGAAATGATGAAAATTTTGACACATTATGAAGAATGTAACTAATGTCACTAAACAATTTCTGTAGAAATTGTTGAATGGGAACCCAAACTGCTGAGTAAACCTTCACCAAAAGCACACGATTTGTAAACAGAATTGCAGTGAGATGACGCTACAGAAAGCCTGAGCAGGAGCAGGAACAGACATGGGTGTGCATGGGGGAGCCAGCTACAGGTGGGGCTACAACCTCGTCCCTCAAACTTGCTAAGTGCCATCGAGTCAATTCTGACCCATAGGGTTTCCCAGGAGCGACTGACTGGTGAGCTTGAACTGCTGACCTTGTGGTTCAAACAGACTTTGCAGTCGAGCACATTAACCCACAGCACCAAGCTTTAGGAACCAGACAATGAGGAGACCCTGGAGCGAGGAGACCAGGAGTGGGATAGGGGTGCTCTGGTGACATTAGGGAATGCACCCGAGAGAGATACAGGTTCTGGAAGTCATTGTGCAAGGACAAGGGCCCCCAGATGATACCCACTCATGGATGTGGGAGACTGTAGGTGTGGTGGTACCTCTGTGGTGACTGGGAAGTGGGCAGGGAGCCATACTGGAGGAAGAGGCCTGGGCTTGTCCAGATGGGGCAGTACTGGCCCAGTGTACCCAAGGCAGCCCTTCAGCAGCAGGTTGGACAAGATGATCGGAGCCGTTGTTACAGAGGTGATGTGGAAGTATTGGTCCTGCAGGAAGAGAAAAGGATGAAAGGGAAATGGTCCAGGACACATCCCCAGAGACCTGGCATTCATAGGAGGTGTAGGAGGGGAAGGAGAAGGAACAAATGAGACAGGAGTAGGGAAGGGAGAAATCACAAAATCATCGAAGGACTATTTCCAAATGGAGCCGAGATCAGCTTTGGCAACCATCCTGGAAAAGTCAAGATAGGATCTGATTTGGTGTCAGGTGGTCCCTCTGGGCAGTGGTCAGGGCCCAAATCTGACAACAAGCGAGCAGTGAAGGCCTGCAAGCTGTGACCACAGAAACACTGCCGCTCAGTGGCTGGTCTCCTGTTCACACATGGCTCCGGCTTGTTGAGCAGTTCTTTCTGGGCTGAACAACACCCCTTACCCCCCAGCCCAGACAGGGTGGTGCAGAGAAGGCCTTGGGAAGCCTCATGGAGATTTATGCAGCCTGGGTTGGAGTTGTTATGTGCCCTTGAGTTGGTTCTGACTCATAGCGACCCTGTATAGGGTTTCTGAGGAGCCGCTGATGAGTTTAAACTTCCGGTCTTGTGATCTAGTGCTCATCTTACAGTGCCACAACCTGGGTACGTCTGAGTAATTCCTGTGTTCCCAAGCCCATATGAAAAGGGTGGTACGAGAGAGGTATGGCAGGGCAGGGGCAGACCCATGTGGCTCAGGGACTAAGGGATGTAAGACACCCCAGCAAACATGGATACCTCTCCATAAGACTTTGGGGCTATTAAGTCTCCCAGAACTCTCTCACCTCTGAAGAAAAGGGGTCCCAGAATTGACTGAAATCAAATGGCATGAGCCCAGTGGAAGACATCCTCAAACTACAGACTAACTCGAATGATGGACAACTAGAGGTCCTACTTCTTTCACTCCTGAGTTTCACACCTTCATGGGTTTGGAAGAGTTGGTTCTGTGCGTGGCACCAACTTTGCCATATGAAGAGTCTATTCAAACAGCTCTGGGAAATCTTTTCTGGTAGAGTAAGCCTCTGAGATTAACTTTTTTGCTAGTAGCTAGGCACACATGCACATTCTACTGCCTTCTACTCAGAAGAAAAGTACATGTTGCATCTGGAAAAGTTTTAAGATCAGTCCCATGGAGGCAGACTATGAGCAGCTGAAGGATAGGTAGCTTCTGAGTATACCCACAAATGGGGAGGCACCAAAACATGACTGGGAAATGTTGATATATTGTAAGCCCTTCGTTGTGTTCCAAAGGACAGTGTGCATTAATGTACTGTCACTCTTGCTTTGGCTCTGGCAGTGGCCCGGAGGAGACCAGCCCACTCAGTCCACCCAGCACTTCCACTGAGTGGGTTTGGACTCAGAGTGACAAGAGTAGAATCCTAGCTCCACAGGGTGTCTTTATGAGAGCAGACAGCCTTATCTTTCTCCTGTGGAGTGTTTGGTGGGTTTGAACTGTGGACCTTGAGACTATCAGTCCAATGCTTAACCCATCGAGCCAGCAGAGCTTCTTGGGGTGATCAAGTACTAAAATATCTTGTTTTGACACAGAGGGCTTCTGAAAAAATATCCATTGATTTTAAAACACCACAGGTAGAGTCCCCACTGAATAGTTTTCATCTTGTCTAGAGGGTCTGCTGAAAAGAGGTGTGGATAAGATTCTTATGATTCAATAGTGAGCAATTGTTATCATGACTAATTGCAACTGTCACAACTGTAAAGGTAGAAGTTTTGTAACAAAAATGGGGGAGTAGTTAATCTTACTGTCCAGAAACAGAGGACCCTAGAGCCATCAAGGGAGAAGAGCACAAACGGAATGCAGGCCCCTATCCAGAGAAGCAGCGACACCAGAGATGGAAGCAGAGATGGAAACATGGAGAGAGAGAGCAGCTGAGGACTCTAGATTCATGGGAAGAGAAAGGCTGTGTGCTGGTGGCCAGGAGGGAGGCTTGCAGAATGTGCCCTTTGGTTGTTTAAATTATTATATATTCCTGAGTGTTTTTCTGTACATCCCCCCCTCCTCCTAAAAAAAAAAAACCACCCCGGGGGGATTGGGGGTAAAAAAAAAAGATAGATCTTGAAATATTATTTTTGATGATGAATATTATGTCCTTCCTTTTCAATTGGTCATTCCTGGCATAGGAAACCACGTGATCACCAAATTAAAACAAACAAACAAAACAACACAAACGTTTTACTGAACAATATATTTTTACATTGTTACAACAAAATTAGGCAAATTTCACAAAAGTGTACAAGTGTCTAAAGGAAAATATTTTCCCCTTAAATAGAAAAAGATCATTTGCCAAATAATATCATACTGAGACATAAAGCAAAAACTGTTAGAAACACAAGAGAAATAGGCAAGTACAAAAGTAGTGGACTAACATAGCTTTCTTAATGTGTAATAGATTATGTAAGTAAAAATTAAAGTTATCTCATAATACAGTTTATAAGGCTCAAATAATGCATACAGATTGAATTTTGTTCTCTTTAGAGAATACACCTTTTTTAGTTTCCTGGGAAGCTGTAATTAAAATTAACCATCTATTGTTGTTGTTTTTAAGTACTGTGGAGTTAGTTCCAACTCATTGTGACCCTGCACAGGGTTTCCGAGGCTGTAAATCTTTACAGGAGCAGAAAACCTCATCTTTCTCCTGCGGAACGGCTGTTAGGTCCCAAGAAAACATCAATAAACTCCTAAATGTGGAAATTGTACAGGCCATACTCTGTTGACAGCACAGCAAAAAAACTAGAAATTTGTAACAAATGTTAAAAACAACAATATCAAACTATCTGGAAATGAAAAAGTATCATTTCAAATACCTCTTCAGTAAAAAATCTGCAATTAAAAAATATTTATAACTTAGACTACCACACATAACCATTTAAGAGAAATGGATAAAGATGTATTCAAAGGAAAAGTTACAGTCTTCGTTAAAGTTAAAATGTTATTCAATGTGAAAAGATGAAACTAGAATGAAATAGATTAAGGATAAAACAAATGAATAAACCATAAAATAGTAAAACAACAAGTTAAGATATAAATCCCAAAATTGGTTGTTTGAGTAGAAGAGTAAAATAGACTAAATGTGGGAAGACTAATCAGAATACAAAAGGAAGGCATAAATACATGCCATTATGAATGAGAAAGGAGAATGATACTTCATGTTAACAAAACAAAATCTTAGCAAAAAGAATCATTATTTAGAAAAATTTAAAAACGTATGGAATAGGCAGAAATTTTGAAGAAAACTGAAAACACTGTCAAAGAATTATTTCCTAAAAAGGCACTAGACTTGGACAGTTTTACCTGTTATAAAATCTTTTAGAAACAGAAAATTCTAAATATTATTTAAATTGTACCAGGGCATAGAAAAAGTGAGCTTCCCAAATTGATTTTTTTTTTCTTTTTTTTTTAAGGTACTAAATATAAGCTTGACACTAATACCTGACAAAGAGAGAGAGAGAAAAAAAATTACACAATCATCCATCTTACTAAGATAAAAAAAATCCAAAATAAAGTGAGCAAACAAAATCCAGAAGACTCTTTCTCACATTAAAGCTGTTATTTTTATTATACAAGAAGTACATGGTCCTTGTAGAAAAATCTGAAAATACAGATTAGAAACAGAATAGGAATCTACCATAAATCAATTAATCATGAGTAACCACTGTTAACAGTGAGTGGGGACGTGTATTCACAATATACCACAGCCAAACAAGTTTTTTCTACACATTCAAGGGGGACTTACCATTAGTAGATTTATTAGAATGATGATAGTTCACCAGGAGTCCTGGTGTGGTGCTGTGAGTTAATGCGCCAGACTGCAAAGTCATTTGAACCGCAAGGTTGGCGGTTCACGCTCACCAGCTGCTCCTTGGAAGTCCTATACAGGGTCGCTATGGGTCAGAACCGACTTGATGGCACTTAACAACAACATTAGTTCATAATAGAGAAAAGCCATTTGATCATCTTGACAGGTGTGAAAAAGACATTTAATAAAATTCCACAACTTTAAGTTAACGAGATAAAAAGGTTTCAGCTAACATGACTTTAATAGAGAAATGAAAATATTAATGTGTCACTTAGCAGTGTTCTAAAAGTGGTGGTCAGTATGATGAGGTAAATGAAGACTATTCAAAATTTGGAAAATTATCCTCATACTCAGAATTGTTATCTACCTAAAATAAGTCAAAAGAATTGACAACATTACCACCATCAACAAACTATTAGAATGAAGACAATTAAGTCATTGGTTAGTTATAAAATAAGCAAATAATAGCCCAAGAGTAAGTATGCACTCATATACTACTCTCTTCTGCAAACATAAGAAGACTGAGGTAGATTGATGTGAGCTGACATGTTCAAGATCTACCGTCAAGTTAAAAAAGCAAATAGCAGAAGGGTTTATCGTGTGGTCAAAAAGATAAAACATGTACTAGGAAAAGGCAGCTGAGGAACATGGACCAATGATTAGTGATTATGTTTCTTTGGGAGCGGAGAGAATTTGATTACCAAGAATTTACATTTTCTACATTGTTTTTTCATATCTACATTGTTTTTTCATAATATATGAATTTGATATAACTTCAATTTAATGTTTTAAGTCAGGAAATAAATAGATTGAATTTTCCTTTATAAAAGTGGTGGTATCTAACAATACACAGTTGGAAAATAAAATGGACAAAATATCTCATTTACCAGGGGAACGACAACTTCAAAAATTTATACTAGAAAAAATATACTGAGGAGCATAAAAGAAATCTATGAATTTCTTAAAACCAAAAGTTAAATATTATAAGGATGTTGTTGTT
>NW_006408674.1:7334389-7363302 GCF_000296735.1 Chrysochloris asiatica | reverse complement strand
TGTGTGTGTGTGTGTTTTAAAAAGCTAAGTGGATAGAGAGAAATACTGTTAACTGATAGTACATGAAGGGGATTATAATCAGTGTAATGAAACAAGGTATATGAATTGTTGAATGTGAAACTGATGATGTGTCCTGTAAACTTTCACTCAATCCACAATAAAAACCTTAAAAAAAGAAAAAAAAGAAAAAAAAAATAGTACTTAGTTAATTTTGAAAAAGGTTAACTAATGGTGATTGAAACTACACTAGTAAACTAGTATGCTATCAGTCCCAGGGTCTATGAGCAGACGGTGGGCCAGAATAGAAAGTTTTGAAACATGCTTAAGAATACATTAGAATGGGGCATATTGGAAAAACGGTATTTCATATGATAAGAAAAAGAATAGATTTTTGGCTAAATGATGGTAGGACAATTAAGAAAATGAATTCCAGATGGACCAGAGATTTGACTGTTTTAAAAGAAATGGTAAAAGTACAGGAGTAAAATCTTGGGATTGGAACTGGGAAATTTTTTACAAGCACGGTACCCAAGGCAGCAACCATAAAGCAAAAGGCAAAGTTAATGAAAACAAAATTATGTTTGGATATTTTAAAAACAGCTACACTTATAACTTATATGTATATATACTTTTCTTTATAATAACTTTGAAAATAACTCTCAGAAAGTCACTGTAACAAGTAAACACCTTATAAGAAAACTGCTGAGAGAGAATGAATCCTTAAATTAGAGGGTGGCAATTGAATTTCAAGTGCAGGTAAAGACTGGCCGATTTGCATGGGAACACCAGTTTTAAGAGGTCCTGGTGTGGCGCTGTAGCATAAGCTCTGGATGAGTAACTCGAAGGTCAGTGGTTCAAACCCACCAGCTGCTCCTCAGAAATCCCATACAGGGTCACTATGAATCGGAACCAACTCCACAGCACTTAACAACAACAACCAGTGTTAAAGAGAAAGTAAGACAGCTTCACACCTTTCTGGTGGGAATATGACTTGGTATTATCTTTCTGGAAGGCAATTTGAGGCAAAATATATTAAAAGTCCTAAAATGCACATACATTATGTTGTTAAGTGCCTTTGAGTCAGTTCTGACCCATAGTGACCCTGTATAGGGTTTCCGAGGAGCGATTGGAGAGCTTGAACCGCCAACCTTGCAATATATATATATATCTCATTTGCCAGGACAGGGTTGCTACAGTAACAAATTAGCCCTGAATTTCCAGGGGCATAATTTAAGGGTTACTTCCTCTTTAATTCTCAGAACATGTTCTTGCAGTGGGGTGGGGTGAGCTGGACGGGAGAAAGGAAGGTGTTCCAGTCAATTAAGGACCCAGGGGACAGAGGTTCTACTCCTGGGAAATCACCATTGGTGGTGGCAAGGGAAGGAGAGGCTGGAGAATCCCATGGCACCTCACAGTTCCAGCCTGGAAGTGACCTGTCTTTTCTGTTCACATTTCATTGGCCAGGATTAGTCACAGAACCCTGACTGACTACAACCAGCTGCCATCGACCTCACAGGTATCAGAGCAGAACCAATCCACAGGGTCAACAGCAGGTTTTTAGGAAGCAGATCACCAGACTTTTCTTCGGAGGCACCTCTGGGTGAACCGGAACCTCTAACGAGTTCACTAGCAGTGAAGTGTGTTACCGTTGGCACGACTCATCTCGGACTGCCTCCAAGGGAACTGGAAAGTAGAGGCAGCCCCCTGAATGCCCAGAAAGAAAAGCAGAAGCAGAAATAGGGGGGCACTTATAATGTCCACCAGACTTTTGAGCCGGCAAGTCCAATTTTAGAAAATTATCCAAATATTCTGAAAAGTTTGCAAAGATTTGAGAAGAAAGGATTTCATCATATTCTCATCTATGGGAGTAAAAAACTGGAAATAATCCAAGTATCCAAGGTACAATCTATATAGATGTAATTACATATTTAATGATATAGAAATATACTAAAATATTCTGTTAAGAGGAAAAAGAACAAGTTACAAAACAATATATATAATATGATTCTATTTCATGGAAAAAAATAATAAAACATAAACGGAAAAAACTGAGAAAGCTGTATACCAAATGTTGACAGTGGTTATTATTGAAAGTCTAGTAACAGGTGGCATCTGGGATTTCTTTTAAAAAAAAGTATCTGAGTAAAGAAATATTGCTGCATCACCACATAAACTTCTATTAAACAGAAATATGAAAACATAAAGCTCTTGCTTCTGGGCAGGGCACCCCTCTAGGTCTCTAACCCTTTCAGAAGAATTCTGCACTCTTCAAATCACACGACATCACTACAGTAGTTCTGGCATCCTGAGGGATGTGGAGTTTGGGGAACAAGAAGACTGAAGGGGCATGGTTAAGGCTGTAGGGTGGATGGGGTAAGGTTTCCCAATGGAACTTTTTGGGGACAGCCGTTGCTACCTTTGAAGAATGAACAGATGCATTGTCGTGATGGAAAAAAGTTTCTTGGTGTAACCTTCTTTGGCCTTTTTCTTACCAATGCTGTTTTCGATTTTCTTACAGTTTTGTCCCAATAAGCCCATCTTAAAGTCCTGTGTTCTTTAAGAGAATCAATCAAGATTATTCCTTAGGAATCCTAGAAAACAGTTGCCATAATCTTCTGAGCTGACCTCTCTGCTTTGAATTTACCTGGCCCAGCAGATGCCCTCAGGAGCCACTGTTTTGATTGGAGGTTTTTTTTGGAAGCCATCTTAACTAGACTAAGACAAGTATATTCCTGAGAGAACTTGTCTGAAGCCATACACTGATCGCAGAGGCATGTTTAAACATGTTTAATTTGGAACAAACCTGTGAGTGTATGTACTATATTCCTAGGAGCAAGACTTTTTGACTTACCCTCATATATTACTTATGCAGCAAACAGAAATTGAAAAAGAAAATGTCGACCAAGTCTTCTCATTGAAGTTTTACATTTGGTGTAACAAGTGCCTTCCTGCCTGTCATGCCATAAGACATTGCTATAGCAATTTATCTAATGTCAGGAATTTGCACCAAAAATGGTACAATAGGTAAAAACACCACCGCCTTCCTCACAGCTGCAGATCATCAGGCCTGTCAATCATCTGCCAAAATGTATTTATAACAACAGTTTGAATTTCACTGTGGCTTCTAAAAGCTCCTGCCAGGTGTGGCCTGGGGGGCCATGCTCCGTCTAGGCTCCCCACTCATCAGAGACAGGGGAGTGCTCTGCAATGCATCAGAGACTCCCCACTCATCAGAGACTCTTCTCTCCATAAACCGCTTCCAGGACCCAGAGCATCACCACCAGAAATAGGAAAATGAAGACTCCTCTTAGATATACATCATTTTTTATTGAAAAATGTCCCTATCTTTTCCTGCTTCCTCCTCCTCTTCTGAGGCACACACACAGATTCCTAAATTCACTACAACACTGCGCAGCTCCAAATTCTTACCATGTGTCCCTTTTCTGGCTGACCAGTGTTTAAGGAGGAACTGAAACCCCACATTCTTAAGTCAGGTGTCTGGGAAAGACATGAAAGCGATACATTTCCCTTCAGAATTTCCCCACTCCATGCCTCTTCCCCACCCTCCCCCGAATACATCATATTTCTTTGAAGGAAACCAGATCCTCAGAAATCCCTTTAAAACATGCATATCACTTAAAATATTTATGGACATTTATTTGCAAGGTTCTAGTTTAAATTGCCTGTGCTTCCCAAAGCCAGTGAAGTGTCAGGTGAATAAAAATGGTGCCTTCTAGAAGGATAACACTCTTTCAGTTGCTAACCGTGGCTGGCTCCCTTGTAAAAGGAAGCCTCGTGCCAGTGTCGTCACTGCCCACACCATGCCATCTTCCTTTCTTCCATGGGGCACCAGGCCACAAGTGAAGTCCCATTATAAGGTCCCTGGCACACAATTGGCTCTTATCCAAAGTTGCCCCTGGTTTCTATAGGAAAGGAGACTTTTCCATAGGAAAGTCTCTAGGAAAAGAATCTTTCAAGAAGAAGCGGACCATGATGGTTCTGGGCAGCGTATTATCAGTACATGCTTTTCATTTATACAAGATGCTGGGTAACAGAAACAGGCCATTTGGTCCCCTATGAATTATGTGGACATTTCTAATCATACTTTGCTCGAGTGAAACCCAGAACTCAGAGTAACCAGAGTAGTCAACTAGTCGACCACAATTAGGAACTGCTATATTCTATCATTTATCTTAACTATCACGGTAACCATGCATATTCTAGATGGAGGTGCTCAAACATTTATTAAATAAATGCACACAACATTATGCTAGCTTTTACCTAAAAACACACACACACACACACACCCAAAGCAGTAGACTCAGAGTCTGGGCTGGCTTTAGCCTACCAAAGGTCCAAAAGGTTGGAGACTCAGCCTTCCTGGGTGCTGGTGAGGCCCCATTCGATCTGCTCCATCTACGGTCAAGTCCGCTTCCCCTCTCCTTGTACTGGCTCATCACCATAAGGGGCAGGGGGTGGGCAGTGGACAGGCAATCCCTGGCCAAAACTCTGGGTCCATCTCCGCCATCGCAGGCCCTCCCATTAATTTGAACGGTGGTGCTGTGGGTTAGACATTGGGTTGCTAAACCACAAAATCAGCAGTTCATACCCACCAGCTGTTGTGTGGGTGAAAGATGAGGCTGTTTGCTTCCTTAAGAATGACAGTCTGGGAAACGCTCTGTAGGGTTGCTATGAGTTGGAACTGACTCGATGGCAGTTGGCATGGTTTGGTTTGGCTTGGCCTCCACTAAAGCCATCAGTGCAGTGTCACAGAACGTGTCTTCTGGAACACAGACATCATTTTAACCAACACTCTCCTGGAACGAGCCCCGAAAACCCAGAAGTATTCAAAAGTGGAACTCACTCTTTGTAAGGAATGAAGATGTAATTCTGATAGTTCATCTGTAAGCTGTGTTTGCTGTGGACGTATGCTAAAATAATAAAATGACGGTAGTTTGGTCTTCTTCTTGTCATCGAAGGGCCAACAAGGGGAGGAGGGCAGCATGACTCAAGGACGCTGGACCAGCTTCAGGAGACCTCAATGTGGGACCCATGCTGCTGGTCACTAGCGGGGGGACTCCCTTCCTTTCTCCCCATGTGCTGTCTACCTGCCTAACTCTTCCGCCCAATGAAGGAGAGCATGAACATGAGGTGCCCCACGTAGTCTGTGGGATGGTAACTGCCCTTTCCCACTTGTCTCCACCTGTCTGTCTGGTGGTTTTACATGCCCTAGGCATTAGGACGACTTCATCTCTGCTCACCAGTCTCAACTTTTAAGTGTGTACTTTAGTCTGGTCTTTATTATAATGAAAATGGATATATTTCAGGATTATCTTGGCTAAAAGGTTCCAAGATTTGCTCTGCCTCCTTCAGGCCCCAGATGCCACAGATGGAGAAAACAAGATGATCAAGGAACAAGCAGCTAGTGTTGAAAGAAATGTCAAAATTGGTAGATCTCAGAAAATACAGGGTCCTAGCTCCCCACCTCCCAGGCAGCTCATTGTGGCTTGAAGCTCACGAGTGGAAGGATCATACCCTGACTGCAACTTGACCTCAGAGAGTGGTAGTCCGAGGACATTACGCAGGGACTGCAGCTGGACTCACAGGAGACATGCTGCATAATCTGGCTCAAGTCATCAGCTTTTTGAGTCCACCCTTCACTGCCAGAACTGGCCAGTCCTTTGACTGACTGTCCACAAGTCTCCACCAAGTTGTTCCCAGGCCACTATTTTTTGTTTTTTTTGCTTTTGTTTTAAAATGGATAAAGAAACATTAAGATCTTCAGAGAAGGAATGAAAAGTTCAGTGCTATAGGGAAGTTATGCTATCACTAACGAACCGAACTTAAAAACCAGCTGCCATTCTGATTCATGGAAAGTCTGTGTGTCCGAGTAGAACTGTGTTCTACAGGGTTTCCAGTGGCTGATATTTCAGAAGTAGATTACCAGACCTTTCTTCCAAGGTGCCTCTGGGTGAACCTGAACCTCCAACCTTTCAGTTAGCAGCTCAGTGCATAAACTGTTTGCATCACCCAGGAATTCCAACCTCACCTAGCTCCTTGACAGCAATAGACTTAGAGCTAGAGGCGGCCACATAGAAGGGGAATCTGTCTGCATTACTCACCTCCTACCTCTAAGGTGCTTGCAAACCCTTCAGCGGTGATGAGATAGCTCATGGGTCTCAATCACACAGGGACACAGTAGCCAAGCACGACAATATCTCCATCACTTCCAGTGCTACTGGGATGCAGCAGAGGACCCTGCCCTCCTATGAATACGTCACCTGAACAAGCTCTAGTAAGTCAATGGTGGTGGCTGACTCGCTGCCAGCCCAGCTCTCCAGGGTCCTCTAGTGGAGAGTAGGGAACTACTACAGATGGCAGATGGCCACGAGAAGCACCTGGAACTCGGGGAAAGGGCAGGGCCGGCTCCAACCCACAACAATCAGCACTTTTCATTTCCTGTCTGTTCTTCTCCCTTTGCTACATGCCCCAAGGGCCCCATGAACTCAACGAAAGACCCCGTGTGACCCCACACCACCCATGGGGGCTCCCCCAAAGAGTCTTGGTACTATAGACCAAAAGCCTTCCCATTCAAACAAGACCTCGCTGCTCAGAGACAGAGCGTCTCAGCTTGGTGAAAAGGAGCCGCAGGTCCCAAGACTCACCTTGAGACTCGGGTCACATCCGGGCATGTCCCGAGCTCCTTCTCAGGCTGTGTGCCCAGAATCCAAATTCAGAAAGAGAAATTCTAACCAGTGGGGAACATAATCTAGCGGGGGGAATTCTTTTAAGAGGTCCTCAAAGGGATAAGTGTACATCCAAGGGCCCCAGGAAGCATTTAGAAATGTGTGGGGTCAGAGGTGTGAAATCCACCATGTACTGGCCAGTCTCCCCCAGTAGAGGATGCCAGCAGCGCTCCGTAAGGGGGAGGGACTCCGTAAGGGGGAGGGACTCCGTAAGGGGGAGGGACTCCGTAAGGGGGAGGGACTCCGTAAGGGGGTGGGGCTCCGTAAGGGATTCCAGTCCCTTCCCCAGCAGGCACTGAGCTGGGCAGAGGCTGATCTGGGCAGAACTCCTCTGTCCTAAGGACCACCATCAGCCAGTGGACCTCTCTCTCCCTCATGGTGGGTCTGTATGGTTTCGTACAAACCCAACCTAGAATCCCACCTTACATACTAAGCCCCCAGCAGTCCCCAAACCATAGACAGTCAGGGGTCCTGGAATCCCCAGATCACAGAAGGGCGGTCCCAGTATCTGAGACCCCTATGGGGACAGCACCCTGGGCTGGGTTCTGGGGGCCTCAGACCAGCTCCTCCACTGCTCCCCTTCTGAGTCTAATGTGTGCTGCTAACGATCCCGCCCAACCAAGATGGCGCACCCTTCACGGGATGAACTCTGCTGTGGGGTTTGATGAACACACTTAATTCTGTTGGGATGTTTAATTGAACAATGATTTATTAAGTACCTACTTGTGCCAGGCACTGCGCTTGGCACCCACCCTGCATGCTGTTCCCACAGCACAGCCATCTGCTCAGAAATGAAAACCAAGAAAAGGAACATTGTCGTAACCATACAAACTGGTCTGGAGGGGTGGCAGCAGATGTAGGTGAGTCTGTGTCAGAAAACACACCCACCAGAAACTAGCTTTACTTTCTCTGAACAAGTCTACCTTAATGCCTCCAAGGATGGTGGCCTCGCAGACATTTAAATACTCCGAACACCAGCGAATAAAAGGAACAAAATAGCCTGGTGTATAAGATGTTCTAGAATATTCATATTTAGATTAGAAAAAAATTATTTTTTTCTTTAGTTCATATGGTTGCAACAGCCCTTAAGAAAGATATAAATGTCCCTGCCCTGACTTCATAGACTAGGTAGTTCTGGATTCCTGAGTCAGAATCTTCCAGTTGTCCACAACCTCAAAAGGCCAGAGAGCACGAGGAGATTTCTAATCTGAAGAGGAGCTGAGTGGACGGCACTACTGGTTTGGAAACACGACAAACTGCGCCTGCATTTACAAAAGCAACGCAAACAGAAGGACAGCCTAGTCCAATGTTCTCTTTCTCTCTCTCTCTCACACACACACCGGCCTTGACCCAGCCCTAGTTGTCCGTGCCCAGCTTGGAGAGGCCCCGGCGGAAGTCGTGGAGGTCATCGATCTTCCCGTCCAGCACTTCCAGAAAGTTCTTCAATTCCACCTTCAGGTGGCGCTGTCGGTATTTGCTCTCCTCAATGTCCGTCTTTAGAGACTGCACCTTGTCTTCCAGGTTTTGATTGTCTCTTTCTGCTGCCTGAAGTAAAATAAAGGGAGAAGGGTCAGCAAATCAAAGAGGGAGGTCTCTGTCTTCTGAGATCTGCTCTAGACAAACCTGTGGGCTCCACGTGGGTTTGAAATCCTTAGCGACACTGTAAATCCCCCACCACACAGGGCTATGACCACCAAGGTCAGAATGGAAGCAAATAGAGACATTGCCAAATGGGCCCAGAATTTCTGTTTGGGGTGGAGAAAAAGTTTTGAAAACAAAAACGTGGTGATGAAAACAAAAACTGTGACTATCATTGTGACCACTGAATTGGACACTTCAAAATGTTAAGTGCTCACTTAAAAAAAAAAGTTTCAGTTTTATATCGTATCTATTTTACTGCTGTTGTTAGGGGCCTTCCAGTAGTTCGGATGCATGGCACCCCCATGCGGCCGAATGGAATTGTCCCATAGGGTTTCTAGGCTGTAATCTTTACAGGGTCAGATGTTCCTATGGAGCAGCTGAGTGGGTTCCAACAGTCAGTACTTTGGTTAGCAGCTGAATGCTTCAGTGTTGCTCATTTATATAGTTTATGAGCATAACAACAACAAAAAGGAAGCAGTGGGCATTGCGGTGTGCCCCTCCCTCTGCCCTTTTGTTTTCTGAAAGAAGTGCTGATCAACACCTGGCCGGAGAAACCAGCTCTCCACACACATAGAACCCGGGGTCCTTTCTGAGGACATGGGCTTCCAGTTCACACAGAAACCAGCTCTTCACACAGACTACAGAACCTGGGGTCCTTCCTGAGGAAATGGGCTTCCAATTCACACAGAACTCTCAGTCAGAGGGGTTTTAGCTCCTGGTCCAGGATGGTCAGCAGAGACCCCCTATCAGTTTGAGAGTGTGCGAATGAGAAGAGATGGGAGAGAGGTGGCTTTTCTCGGTGCCACTGAGAGGGTGAAGCCTCCCCAGCCCGGGGCCGCCTCTGGGCCTCTGCCAGGGAGGACTGGCTGTGTCAGCAACTTGGGGACAGCAGCCTGTACATGGAGGCAGAGCTGGGCCCCCTGCTCAGTCAGTACAGGCCCCTCTGGGTGAATCTGACCACATATTCTGGAAGATGGGACAACTGTGTGTCCTGAAATAAGGCGCATGCCTTGCATTCTTCCTCTCAACTAAGAGTTTCCGAAATACGAGAGGGCTTCACAAAGTTTGTGGAAAACTTCCGTTATCTTTTAATTTAATTCCTCCCTGAACTTTCTGAAGCCCCCTTGGACTTTCTTTGGTGGTACTAAAATGAGACTGTCTTCAAACATGTGTGCGGAGCCAGCCAGTAGTTGGGGTTGTGTGCCTGAATGAAGTACTGCTTGACTCTGTCAAAGGGCCTAAGGTTCCAAACCTAGGAGGTGAAGTGGGGCGTGGAAACCCTGCTTATATGGATCAGACATTGAGGCCAGCTAGGAGGGCCTGCGCAGGGCACCGCCCCCAACATCACTGGCTGGGGAGTGGCAGAGAAGGGTCAGTACCAGCTTTTAGGCTCCCAGGCCCACCCCTGCAGCCCCCCATTCCTCTGGCCTCTGTGGTCCTGTGGGGACTTCTGTGGGTGGGAAATAGTCACCTGCAATAGCACAAGAAGCATGCTTTATAGATGGAAAAACTGAAGACAAAAACACTGCTGAGCCTGCCCCCAGGGGCACAGATGGCATCTGGCATGTAATTACCACTGATTTTTAAGAATAGAAATGCATTCTTCTTTAACGTGCCAGGTGTGGAAGTGAGAGGCAGCTGAGGCAATGAGCAAGGACCAACCAAGCTGAGAAGGACGGCTCCCCCTTACTTACCTCCAGCTTCTCAGAGACATATTCACACTCTGACATGAGCTGAGGTATGATTTCACTTTGTTTTCGGAGATCTTTCAACTCCTACATGAGACAGAAATTTGAAAAGGAACATGAGAGCAAGTCAGACACAGTGTCTGCTTGAAAACCACCAAGGTGTGCCTACACTAAGAGAAGCAGCTTTTGGAACCTGTACTGTTTGCATAAGTGATAGGATAATGATGTTGATACTTAGACGTCAGGTCACGCTGAGAGCTGCTGAGCGTGTTACATGAATTATCTTCTGAAGTCAGGTTCGAGGCGACCCTGTGTGTGTCAGAGTAGAACTGTGCACCAGGGTTTTCAATGGCTACCTTTTTTGTAAGTACATTGCCAATCCTTTCTTCTGAGGTACTTCTGGATAGACTTGAACCTCCAGTCTTTTGGTTCGCAGCTCAGCATGTTATCCTTTTGCACTGCCCAGGCATTCCATTAAAAAACATAACAAAAGACAAACACGCTGCCATCAAATCAGTCCTGACTCCTAGTGACCCCACAGAACAGATAAATGTCCCCTAGTGTTTCCATAGCTGCAGTCTACATGGAAGCAGACCGCCACACCTTCTCCCACCAGTGATGGGTGAGTCTGAACCGTGGGATAGCAGCCGGGCGCTTAACCGTTGTGCCACCAGGGACTGACTCCATACACCACCAGAAAAAGGCAGGTACTCTTAGGATTACTGCAGTTTTGTAGATGAGGACACTAAGGTTTTAAGAGGTTTGGCAGCTTGCCTGTGATCTCCCGTGTCTGTGTGAATGGCTGTCCTCCACTTGCCCCTCGCCACCCCCCAGCGGGGAAATAAACGGCCGCATGAATACTGAGACTAGCTGCTTGCAGTAGCTGGATTGCTGAACTCTACTTCTGATGAGAGATGAGCAATTATCTACAGAAGTCTCCTGAGTGTTTGGTAGGATGTTCAACTTGCTTGTGATCAGGAGTGACTGACTGGTTAGGCTGGTGCTCTGGCGCAGCCTTGGTGTGCCTCCTGGCTCTGCCTTGGTGCTGTCATGTGACCCCTGTGAGACCACCCTAAGGGGCTTCAGGGAAGAGAGGATGCTGCTTAGTGCGTTGTTACTCACCGTCTCCTTCTCTCGGAGTTCCGATTCCAGCTCCTCGATCCTGTGCTTCAACTGACTGTTCTTCTCCTTCTCTTTGTTTATCTCACTGCACTGTTCTTCCAGTTCGTCGATCTAAAAGACACCCCACGTTAGAAAGGCATGTTTATTCACTTTAGACAGTCAACAAAAGATCACTGCGTCTCTGTGGCAGTTTTCCGTTTTAAATAAACCATAAACTAACCTGCTGTATTGAAGGAATTGGCAAGAACAAGGCACCAGGAATTGATGGAATACGAATCGAAATCTTTCAAGAAAGTGAGGCAGCACAGGAGGCACTCACTCATCTCTGCCAAGTAATTTGGAAGACAACTATCTGGCTGAGTGATTGGAAGAGATCCATATTTGTGTCCATTCCAAAGAGAGGTGACCCAACGGAATGCGGAAATCATCGGACAATATCTTTGATATCCCATGTGAGTAAAGTTTTACTAAAGGTAATACGAAAATGGCTACAATCATACACTGACAGAGAACTTCCAGAGGTTCAAGCTGGATTCAGAAGAGGCTGTGGAATGAGAGATATCATTGCTGATGTCCGATGGATCTTGGCTGAAAGCAAAGACTATC
The DNA here is from genome assembly GCF_000296735.1 of Chrysochloris asiatica. Taxonomy (NCBI): domain Eukaryota; kingdom Metazoa; phylum Chordata; class Mammalia; order Afrosoricida; family Chrysochloridae; genus Chrysochloris; species Chrysochloris asiatica. The sequence goes on along the minus strand of NW_006408674.1, from coordinate 7,351,499 downwards.
ATAAAGATGTTTACCTGTGCTTTATTGACTAAGCAAAGGCTTTTGATTGTGTGGATCATGACAAGCTATGGGCAACATTGCGAAGTATGAGTATTCTGGAACACTTAATTGTGCTCATGAGGAATCTGTACCTGGACCTAGAGGCAGTTGTTTGAATAGAACGTGGGAACACTGAATGGTTTAAAATTAAGAAAGGTGTGCAACAGGGTTGTATTCTTTCACCATACTTATTCAACCTGTATGCTGAGCAAATAACCTGAGAAGCTGGGTTCCATGAAGAAAAACGTGACATCAGGATTGGAGGAAGACTCATTAACAACCTGCAATATGCAGATGATACAACCTTGCTTGCTGAAAGTGAAGAGGACTTAAAATATTTACTGATGAAGATCAAAGAGCACAGTTTTCAGTATGGATTGCATCTCAATGTAAAGAAAACAAAAATCCTCACTGCTGGACCAATAAACAACATTCTTATCAATGGAGAAGAGATTGAGGTTGTCAAGGACTTCATTCTTCTTGGATCAACTATCAACACTCGCGGAAGCAGCAGTCAAGAAAAAAATGACATGTTGCATTAGGCAAATCTGCTGCACAAGACCTTTTTCAAGTGTTGAAAAGCAAAGATGTCAGCTTGAGGACTAGGTTGCGCCTGACCCAAGCCATGGTATTTTCAGTAACTTCATATGCATGTGAAAGCTGGACAGTAAATAATAAAGACTGTAGAAGAATTGATGCTTTTGAGTTATGGTGTTGGAGGAGAATATTGAAAATGCCATGGGCTGCCCATAGAACCAACAGATCTGTGTTGGACAAAGTGCAACCAGAGTGCTCCTTGGAGGCCAGGATGGACAAACTTCGTCTCTCATACTTTGGACATGTTGTCAGGAGGGACCAGTCGCTGGAGAAGGATATCATGTTTGGTAAGGTGGAGGGTCAGAGAAAAAGAGGAAGACCCCCAGAGAGATGGATTGGCCAACTGGCAGCACCAATGGTCTCAAGTGTGGCAACAGTAGTGAGGTTGGCCCAGGATCGGGCAGTGTTTCGTTCTGCTGTACATAAGGTCATTATGGGTCGACATCGACGCAATGGCACCTAACAACAACCACCTGCTGATAAGTTTTTCTTTGTGGCTCTGAACCAACTTCACAGCGACTATGGAGCTATGTTAGCATCTATTCCCATGAGATGTCTACCTCATTACCAACTTGTTGTTAAGTGCCGTCGAGTGGGTTCCGACTCATAGCGACCCTGTATAGAGTTTCCAAGGAGCAGCTGGTGAGTTTGAACCTCCAACTTTGTGGTTCAAACCAACTTTGTCCAGCGCATTAACTCGCAGCGCCACATCAGCAGAGCCTGGCTTCAGGACACTCTGGCATCAGGTTTGCTGATAACCGTAAGATGGTAACTTTGGGTTTGCTTTAAGCAGCCATCACAAGTCAGAGCCAGATGTCTCCTGAATCTCTCTGCTTCTTCCCAGCATCACTTTTACATCACTTAATCCTGTCCTGAATTATGCTGTTTCATTTCAAGGGTGGAAGTCAGCAGGGTAGAGCACTTAATAACTCTGCCAAATGGGAGTGATGACCTTTCAAACATTTTATTTCTAGATGACCTTTCCTTATTGATGGATGTGATGGAGCCTGTGCATCTCCCTCTTCCTTAGAGAATAGCGAATTCGGGTTGTACCTTTCTCTCCTTCCCCAGTGCCTCTCAGAAGACTTCTCCACATCCCGTGAGCATCCAAAGACCTATGCCCCTGGGGGTGCCAAATGGCTCTGAGCATTTCCAAGGGCCAAACTATGTGTGCAGAGTGGGGCTGGGTGGCAGGAATGGAGCCAAAGGGTTACATGGCAGCCTCCTACCGATGGGGAGCTCCCTGGGATTCCTGCAGCAGTCCTCACTATTGAGGGCATTGCGTGTTTGCCTCCAGAACACTTCTGGAGGGATCGGTCACCCTCAGGGTCTGAATGTGTAGCCACAGGGGCAGCTGGAGAGCCCATGTCTGCAGCCCCCAGCCCTGGAAATCAGGGCCCTGATGCTGCTTTTTCTTCAGGGAAGTTGGCATTTCTCCAGGGGAGCAAGTTCTGTGATGTTCAACTTCTACTCCTCCCTTCAGAGAGTATACTCAGACACAAAGCAGGACACTTAGCTCTCTGCTTGAAAAAATGAAATAAAGGGCAATCGATCCAGCTGGCAGGCAGATCTGCCAGGAAAGGAATCGCAGAGTCAGCGACTGGCTGGGAGCCCCTCACTGTCAGCACTTTGGGCATTTACATGGAAAGCTCAAGATGGTCTGCAGAAATGACAGGGGGCAGTTTTGTGTGCCCTCAGCATCAAGGTAAGGAGGTGACATGGCGTGCTGGGATACAGTGGCAGGGCAGGCTGTTAGGGCTAGAGGGTGACTAGGGGCACCTAGTCCACCCCCCCCCCCCCCCCACCCCTGCAACAAATTCCACACTTAAAAAACAGACTCCAAAGCCCTGAGTGTTAACTGCCTGTCAAATTCACAGGGTGGCCACTAAAACATGGTCAGCACAGGAACCTCAGTCCTGAAAGGGGCACTCTCTGGCTGCCCCAAACCACCTCAGCAATGCAGCCAGTCTATGGAAGTATGGATGATTGATCCCAAGCCCCTGCCCACTGCCATCGAGTTGATTCCAAGTCATAGCTACCCAGAGCAGAACTGCTCCTTAGGGTTTCGAGACTGCAAATCTTTCTGGAAGCAGACAGCCTCATCTTGCTCCCTAGGTGGGTCTGAACTGCAGACCTGGCTGTTAGCTTCCCAATATTTAACACCCTATGCTGCAAGGATAAATGCATTAAAAAAAAAAAAAAAATTAAATCCTGGGTTACATCATAACCACCAACAATGACATCTTGAAATTTCTCAGGTGGGCTTGAAGGCACGATGTTGAATGTAAAACTGATGATGTGCCCTGTAAACTTTCACTCAATCCACAATAAAAAACCTTTAAAAAATAAAAAAAAAAAAAAAAAGCAAGTTGCTAGCATGACAAGGTAGGAGAGCAGAGGGCATCTGATCTGCCAACGAAGGCTGCCAGCACCTCCCCTCCTCAAAGGCAAAGGTCCCTTGCCACCTCCCGATTTGCCTTTTTACAAGTGATGATTTGTACGGAAGCAGGGCTTCTAGAAACTTCTCTTCCCTTCCCCGCCTCTTTTCTCACTGACCCACAGGCCCTCCGATCGCTCTTCTCCATCCAGGTAAATGAATCACAGCATTAAAGACCAACCCCAAGGAGACTCAGAGGACACCCTCTACATGGAACTCGAAGTGAACCCCCCAATTTCTTTATCTTTGCTTCAGCAGCAGAGTTTAGAAAATCTGATTCCACAACAAACATAAACCAGGTAGTCATTCCCATGGTGACATTCCCACTGAGAAAGGGTGGGCCATCAGTGCAGGGAACAGAGACCACCTGGGAAGCAGGGTCAGGTGCTGAGGGGAGGAGAGGACACACTGACACTGGAGATGATGAAGGACGATCCGAGGAGCACAGGATGGCTCAAAGCCAGTGGGGAAGGTATTTCAGCTTCAAGAAGGATGGGCTGAACCGTGTCAAATGCCCCTGGTTTAACACAGGACCGCAGTTTGCTTCTTGGATTTATCACAGCTATTGAAACGGAGTCCTGGTGTGGCGCTGTGGGTTAATGTGCCAGACTGCAAAGCTGTTTGAACTGCAAGGTCAGCGGTTCAAGCTCACCAGCTGCTCCTCAGAAACCCTATATAGATAGGGTCCCTATGGGTAGGAATCGACTGGACAGCAGTTAACAACAACAACATTGAAATGCCCAGATATCTGCATCCAAACTCCCTTATTGTTCTAACATTTAAACTAATGCAGAGGTCTCCATAAGGATTAAAGATAGGGTGTGCCTGCATTTCAACCCAAAGGAACAAAAGAAAGAAATCCCAAAGGACTAAAGACTGGAAAGAAAGGCAGGGAGGTGGCAGTTCAAAGCGAAGAGGCTGCAGGTCTTTTGACCTTGGGGAAGGGGAGAGGGAGGAGGTGAGAGGCGAGGAGAGGAGAGAAAAGCAGAATGGAGGCTGGCCCGGCCTTCCACTGTCCACTCCAGCCAGCCCCAGTGGCCTGCCGCATCTGTTCCCAGGCACGCGGTACACCCAGGCTGGCGGGCGGCCCACCTTGTTCCGGAGCCGGTCGTTCTCGTCCCGGCAGATGGAGAACTGCCTCTTCCACTGCTCCACGCTGGCTGCGGACTCCTGCAGGGCTGTGGTCAGCCGGGCATTGCTCTCCCGCAGGGTCTGCAGCTCGATCTCCCATTTCTTCACGTTGGCAGCGCTGTGGGGTAGGGGCAAGGCAGTGACCAAGATGGTCTGGGGATGGAGGGGTCCTGCCACCCACACAGCCCACCCCGGGTCCCACACTGGCAATGATTTCTAGTGTGAACATACCACACACAGCAGGAGGCCTCACCTCCCTCCTACTTCCCTGCTGATCCCAGGGCTCAGAGCCTCCTCTCAGGTCCATGTTCCTTCCCTCAGGGACCAGCAAACCAGATGCCATCGAGTGGGCCCATGGTGACCCCTGTGTGTGAGGGTAGAGCTCTACTCCACAGGGTTGTCAATGGCTGGAATGTTTTTGGAGGCAGATCATCAGCAGGCTTTTGTTCTGAGGTGTCTCTGAGTGGACTTAAACCTCCAACAGTCTAACATCTCAACGTGTACAACCTCTCAGAGGCTACTCCTCAAGAGCAATGGTTCTGGGAGGGTCGTGGAGCCCTTCGAGAATCTGATGGAAACAAGTTCACAACACGTCTCTTTGGAGCCCAAGGAGCTCAGGTTTAAACAAACAAAAAGCCTTATTCCCGAATGGCACTGCTTCCAAAATCTGTGTCTCCTCAGAGACTTTTAATGAATCTAGATTTGAGTCCTGAGGACAGAGGAGAAAGTGACTGGGGAAACAGTGTGGGCTGAACTGGAGTTCTAACACTGCATGGGAGGGCGGTCTTGGCTGTCCTCAGCTTACCTCAGGGATATGGGACTCAGCCCTGAGGTCTGAGGGACGCCTCTACCGTTACCACAAAAACTTTACATTTTACCACTGATTCTATGTGCTTGGTGAGAAAGAAGTTTAAAAATAAACAGACTGGAATCAGGCTCTCTCAGTCATGGTTTCCGTTTTGATCTCCCTTTAACCCTTCTCTTGGGAGTCTACACATTTGTGGTGCTGCATGTGACCTGAGGTGACAGGAAAGTGAAGTCTATCAGAAAGGTTCCCGGTTCTTAATCAATGCGGCCTGGCTAAAGGCCTTGAAAACAAAACAACTGCATCTGAATAATCTGCTTTATTTTTTTATTCCATGACCTTAAGGACCTCATGTGACTGGAAAATACATACTTTCCAAATGCCACAGATGGAAGAAAAAATAGTAAAATCTGATTAATTTTAGAGTTGATGAAAGAGAATGTAAACTGACTTAGGGAAAATGGTTTCACACTCATTCCTGAAATTCACTTGCTCATTAGACTGGGATTTTAAAAGCTTTATTTTTAGGGGTGGAACTTTTTCATCCAGGCAGCCCACTGTGACTTGAGCAACCCAAAATAGTCCTCACAACCTCCTGATGGGCAAGAAAAGAGACCTCCTGTTCTTTGAAGCATCTGACAAAAGCCCACAGTCCAGAGGCAGGCAGCAGGGCTAAGCATCACATGTGTTTGCTGGGATTCCTGGGTGAGGCCATAGGAATTCAACTATGCTCATACATAGCCAGGTCAGCTGAGTTGGAGAGGTGGGGACAGCCCTTTGGTGGCTCCAGCTATGACATGTGTGACTGACTGGCTGCCTCTTGGAAGATTCCCGAAGAGATGGTAACTACACCCTTGGGCGAAAGACAAATAAAGTGGGGTGGTGGGCAGGTTTGTTAGTCATGTGACCTTGGAAAACTCCTTCAACCACGTGGAACTAAGTTTCCTCCATCTGTAAAATGTGGGAATTTAGACAGGATCACCTCTAAGACGACATAGCTCTTAAACATGGCAACTCTGAGGAGAGCAGAATGAATCTGAAGACAGCAGTTCTGAGTGTGGTCCTGGGGCTAGCCCACACCATGAAGTCCACACCCAGCCTGTGGGAACCGGGACACATTCTTAAGAGACATAACAGTATGTTGGTGCCACCCACCCACCCACACACACTCATACACACATATACATGCAACACACACATACTTATTCTCAGTCACTCACCCGTTCACACACATACACACTCTCTCGCACACACATTGATGCTGGTGTGGTTAGTCTGACAAAGTGCTGCCATGAAGGCCTATGGGACTTCCTCTGGCCATGACAGAAGACTGGAAGCTTCAGGCAGGTTCCAGTCTCCCCTCCCAACTTCTTGAAACCCTGCCTCACAGGCCAGGCTTCCAAGGAAGCGCTGGACTGGAAGAAAACAGGATGTGATGTTTCCACAACCCTTACCTCTGTGTTAAAGCAATCTTCAGCTTGTCATTCTCGGATTTCAGGTGTGTGTCAGCAGGACCCGTGTGGGAGGCCTTCTCATCGTCTGTCCCATTGACGCTGGAGGCCTGAGTAGAAGATGGGGTTTCACACCCAGATTCCTGGTCAAAGTGAATTATCTTCACACGTTACTGCTCGTCCTCACATTGGCAGCAAATCAGGTATAATGAGAACCTGTGTGTTTATGAGTGTGGGCAGACCAACTCATCTGTCCAGAACACAGCAAAGACTTAACCCATTAAAAAAGACTAATAGAGACCACCCAGAACAAAGATCCAGAACAAAGATTCAGGCCCCGAGAGTCCCGGGGAAGCTGACAAAGTCTGTTCACTTTCCCAACAAGAGACCCCTCAGGAGGTTACTCAAAGCCTCTGGCTCAAACTTCACAGACAACCTTAACAAACTTGAGTGACAAGGCTCCCCAAACACCACAGAAGAAAATTGCAGATTAAAAGGGGAGGAGGGATTACCATCTATATTAAGCAATAAGAAACGGTGAATAAAGATAGAGAAAAAGTATTAGAAGCTCAGACAAGAATTTAAAAATCCTGGGGCTACACAGAAGTAGAGAAACACATTTATTAAAAATGCAAATATCAGATATGGGTGTTTCCTGTCTCCATTCCTATTTGCCATTGCCATAGCTGTTCTTAATGTGCTCGGTAAAAGGCAGCACCAGGGGAAGGTACCATCCCATCTGATCGGTGATAAGATCTTACTTAGCCTCCAATAAGCATAAAGGCAAAGGAAGGACCCACCAAGGTGAACAATGTACTAATCTGACTAATTTTATTTCTGCATTTCAAAATATGCCATAAAGTACATGGAAATGCAAATAAAACCCTGGGGTAATATATGCAGCAGATATTAAACATAAAATGTTAATGCCTTTCTTATATTAAAAGGTTCTTAGGACCCACATCTTCTAGAGCTCCACCTCAAAATCTTTTATGGATGAAATGATAAAACGCTTGGGATTTGCTTTTGAATATGAGGGGCATTAAAAGTTTGTAGGAAAATGAAATGAAAAGATAATGAATTTTTCCACGAGCCCTTTGAAGGGCACTCGTTTCTGAGTGTAGGGAGGTAGAAAGGGATGTTTAACCCACACCCACTCTCCTCTAGTGAAATCCAACTCATGACGATCCTGTGGGACAGAACACGACTGCTGCATAGGGTTTCTGAGACTGTAAATCGTTACAGAAGCAGACTGCCTTGTCATTCCCCTGTGGAGTGGCTGGTGGGTTCGAACAGCTGACATTTTGGTCAGCAGTCTAATGCTTAACCCATTGCACCATCAAGGCTTCTTATGAAAAGGGATAGAGATGAAATAATTGGCTTTGTGTTTCTGATCATTAAAGCTGATCTATGGTACATGGAGGTTTCCCACTATTCAGCCCAGCTTTGCATATGTTAAAAAACAAAACTCTCTGAAAACAGTCAAAAAAAGATGAGCACCTGAATTTTTATCAAAAGGAAAGGGTACAGAGTTGACAGTCACAAAAGAAGAAATGCACAGAATCAATAAAAATGTAAAAATGTTTCATCTCACTAGTAAAGAAATAGAAAATGAAATAAAAACAGTAAGATACATATTTCACCCGTCAAATAAGCAAAACTTTGTTGATGCAGGTGTGGGAGGAAAAATCTGTTCTCATCCAGTGCTGGTGGGAATCAAAACTGTGGCTTTCTGTAGGCTAAGTTTGCATTACACATCAAAAGCTTTACAAACGTCCTTGTCCCAAACCCAATACTTCTGCCTCTAGGAATTTAGCCTGAAGAAATAACACAATGCACAAAGAAATGCAAGTAAGATCATCCACGTGAATTACGAATTAGAAAGACTATAGTGTTGTTTACTCTTGTTGTGTTGTTTCCCACTCACAGTGACCCTGTATAGGCTTTCTGAGGGATGTGAACCGAAAACCTGGTTCAAACAAATCTTGTGATCGAGTGCTTATCCTACAGCACCACATCAGGACTCTAGAAAGGCTATGTTGTTGTTGTTGTTCAGTGCTGTCGAGTTGGTTCTGACCCACAGTGACCCTGCATGGGATTGAACTGCCGACCTTGTGGTTCAAACCGACTTTGCAGTCCAGCGCTTACCCCACAGCACTGCACTAGCGATCTCAAATTACAGCAAGTTGGTGGATTAAATTGTGACCAAATAAACCTTGGACTACTACAGAGTCATTAAAACATTTTTGAAAGGGAATATTTGAAAACATGAGGAAATGATCATAACATATACAATAACATTTTTAAAAAGATACTAGAAAACTACATAAGAAGATGCTCACCAAAATATTAATAAAATAGATCCAAGTAGTGACAGAGCAGGTGATTATTATTTCCTGCTTTGTAGGGGGAGCAGGGTGGCTTTGTAGGATAAACACTGGACTGCGAACCAAAAAGTGGATGATTTGAGCCCATCAGCTGCTCCGAGGGAGAAAGATAAAGCTTTCTGCTCCCTTAAAGCTTCAGAAACCGTAAACTTGATCACTATAAGTCGGAACCAACTCGATGGTATTTAACAACAAGTGTGACATATATATATATATATGTATATCTACAATAAATAAAAAAATTGTCTTTATAGTACCCCCCCAAAAAAATTCCAATATTAGCTATATTTGTTACTAGGTTGTTGAAATTTTCAAATATTTTGAAAAATCTGCAAAAGCGTTCATTCTTCAAGAGAGTCAAGAAAACAAGAATACATATGATGTCTAACAAAAAATAAAAATATACAATGATCTTTGTATCTGGGTAAATAAGACAAGGTAAATTAAAACAAAAGCACAGAGAGAAACATTTGTATATAATCAATAACATATATATATATATATATATATAAAATATCTGATCGGTGGTTCAAACCCACCAGGTGCTTCTTGGAAACCCTGAGTTGCTATGAGTTGGAACCAACTCGACGGCACTTATCAACAACAACATAAATAATAGCATAGGTATACACTCATACTTGAGATTTCTAGGATTTAAAATACTTTTAGGGGAAAATAAACATTGAAACAAAAACCTAATATAAAGAAATTCAGATTTTAAAGTTTAAAGACATCACCATTGTATGAGGGTAAGTCAAAAAGTATTGCTACAAAAATCATAGAAACCTTCATTAAGCAAAAAGTACAAACTGAAGCTATTGTGTCTTGACAATTCCTCCATCTAGGTCTGTACATTCTGAAGACGGTGTTTCTATCTCTTTAACCCTCCTGGTGTGGCACTGTGGGTTAATGCACTAGACTGCAAAGACGGTTTGAACTGCAAGGTTGGTGGTTCACGCTCACCAGTCACTCCTTCAAAACCTTCTACAGGGTTGCTGTGGGTCGGAACTGACTCGACAGCACTTAACAACAACAACAAATCCTTCCCCAGTAGCTAACTGCAAGGTTGACAGTTTGAATCTTCCAGTCGTTTCTTGGGAGAAAAAAGAGATTTTCTGTTCCCATAAAGATTTACAGCCTCTGAAACCCTACACAGGGTCGCGATGAGTCAGAACCGACTTGGTGGTATACAACCACTAACCCTTCCCTGAAGAAGTCGGTGTTCTTCAGTTTACACGTCAAAATGGCAGTTTTCGCATCCTGGAGGAACCCAAATCATGTTGCTTTGAAATGCTCTTTGAGTTTGGAAAACAAAAAATCTAAAGGAACAAGATCAGGGCTGTGGGGTGGATGGCGTAGGGTTTCCCAACAAAATTTTCATCGGTCAGCCTGGGCGAGCCTCAAAGAAGCAGCACACACGTTGTTATGGGAAAAACCAAATCCTTGGCACAATTTTCCTGGCCTTTTCCCCAGTAATACAGTTTTCCATTTTCTTAAAACTTCTAAATAAGTCCCAGTGATTGTCCTGTGTCCACCAAGAAAACCTATATATTTGGAATCCCCAGGAAAGTCACTGTAATCTTCTGAGCTGACCTCTCTACCTTGAATTTAACTGACCCAGAAGATCCCCTCAGAAGCCACTGTTAAGAAGGTTGTTCTTGTGCGCTGTTGAGACCCTATGTAGGGTTTCTGAAAGTTGCAAGTGGGTTTGAACTGCAACCTTGCGGTTACCAGTCCATTGCTTATCCTCCAGCATCACACCAGGGCTCCGAAGGAGACTAAGACAAGTGTACAACTGAGAGAACTTGTCTGCAGCCACCCACGGATACCAGAGACAAGTCTGACTATCTTTGGAATAAAACTGTGCATTTATGAACTAGAACCCCAGTAGCAATACTTTCTGATTTACCCTCGTAGGTGTATCAGAAACTCTTTAGAACCTGGGCCATTTCATAGGTTCTCAGAGGTTACTAAGTAGGGTGATTAGTATGCTAATTTAATAGCATCATTTAGATTATTGTTGTTGTTGTGAAGTGCCGTCGAGTCGGATCTGACCCACAGCGACTCTATACAGGGTTTCCGAACAGTGACTGGTGAGCTTGAACTGCTGACCTTGCAGTTCAAATGGCTTTGCAGCCACAGCGCCACACCAGATTATTTAAGAAGGATTCAGGAACATTCCTGTCCACCTAAAATTGAACAAACATTAATTTCAATAAGTTCACATGAGCACCTTTTGTATGATGATCGCAGGACAAGGTGCTGAGAATATACGGATAGGAATAAGCTCTGAACCACTGAAGCGCCTACCCTACCCGGTCAGCCACAGTGGTTGACAAACAAGGACCCCTCTCAGCATCCTCTCCCTGCCATCTGCAGCACTGCCACCACAACTATGGCCTTCCATGGGTATGGTGGCATTGAAATGTCTCCTTCTCTGCCTGTTTTTGCTGGCTCCCTTCTTTTAACTACATGTGTTTCTTAAGGCTCTACCTTTTCTCATCTGTCTCCACTGTTTCTTTTCTTGTTTTTAACCTTTTATTGTGAATTGGGTGAAGATTTACAGAGTAGATGAGTTTCCCATTCAACAAGGGAATTCTATTGATACAAATTTTGTCTTAAGCCGTTGATTGCAATCCCCTCCGTGTAACATCATTTATCCCATTCCCCCCAGTGTTTCCTGTTTCCATTTTTCCTTCTTTTCTAACCCTTCTGAACCTCTATTGCTACTGTTCTCTTAATGGACCAGTTTATTGTTTGGCTGAAAATTGAGCCACGGGTGTGATTTTATTTTCAGAACTCAAGGGTGACTAGGGGTCACAGTCTTGGGGATCCCACCAGTCTTTAGCTTACCAGTCAGACTAGTATTTTTAAATGTTGTTTTTTATGATTTTGAGTTCTGTTCTAATATTTTTCTCCCCCTCTCTCCAGGACCTTCTAATGCGATCCCTTTGACAGGAGTTGGTGATGGTAGCTCGGGACCATCGCCCGCCACTGCTTCTTGCTGCACCCAAGGCTTCAGTCATGTTTCTGCAGGCAGGTGGTCAAGACTAGAGTGCCGATGGGAACTGCCCGAGATGTCCATGCTTCCGGGTTCTTTTCTACGAGCCAGCTCTGAAACTCATCCCTCCCTTCTTGTCCTGGTCGGTCCATTCTTCACTCCACAACTTCCTCAACAATCTTCCTGCTTTTGGCCACTTCTTGATTTCCTCCCTGCTCACATGCAACCCTCGTGTTACTTCCAGATCAATATTCTTACAACACCTCCAATAAAACCACCAAAAAATAAGTATATAATTGAACAAACAAAAAACAAGCCCGCTGCCACTGAGTCGATTCCAATGCATAGCAACCCTACAGGACAGAGGAGGACTGTCTCATAGGGTTTTAGAAACTGTCAATCTTTACGGGAGCAGATCACCCCTTAATCTCCCGGGCCACCAGGGAGTCTTAAATACATAACGAATAAATAACAGACTGTCCCATGATAAAAAAATTCCAGGTCAGTCACAATATCTGTAAGCACACCTCCACGATTTCTACAGCTCACCTTCAGCCTCAGGGAGGCAGACACCTTACAGTCTGGCTAATTATTCCTGACTCAAATCTTTCCTCCTGACTTTATCTCTTTCCACGTCTTCCTGAGACAGATGTCCTTGTCACTAGGTCAAGACTTCCCCCCACAACACAGACACTGCGAATGCAGGTCTCTTTATTTCAGGTTAAAATAGGTCTTTTTCAGTCAGTCATCACACTTTTAAGTAGACAGATCATTCAGTTTCCAACAGTCTGACTTTTTGGCTAAGACAGAGCTACTGGAATGCCATTTCTCATCTGACTTTTGTTAAAAGAAGAAGACACGAGGGCTCTCTGGCACCCACCATGGACACAAAGTACTCGGGTCTCACGTTTACGCTCCCACCTCCCAACCCAGTATGGAAAACCCTGCCCTCCTGCTGATACTTACACATAGTGACCAGAGGATGTCAGGAGCATGCATTAACTCTAATCCCATCAACCAATTGCTGTCAAAAATGCACATCCCGAAAAATCCAAGTCACATAAAAACAAGTCACATTCACTTCGCTGTCTGCAGGTTAACAGTTGAAAAGGCCTTCAGATGTCCTACTGCTAGAATTTCCATGTTGTTGTTGTTAAGTGCCGCCGAGTCGATTCTGACCCATTGTGACCCTGTATAGGGTTTCCGAGGAGCAGCTGGTGAGCTTGAACTGCCGACCCTGCAGTTCAAACTGCTTTGAGGTCTGGCGCATTAGCCCACAGCGCCACACCAGGACTCCAGTTCCAACTCATAGCAACCCTATGTATAGTTTCTGAGGAATGCCTGGTGAGTTTGAACCTCCAACCTTTTGATTCAAACCGACTATGTAGTCCAGTGCTTATCCTACAGCACCACACCAGGATTCCTAGAATTCCCTAATTCCTACAAAAAGCAACATGTCTTACTGATCACAGTCAGATTTCTCTGATGGACAAATCACTTACTTGGGAATGGTTACTTGAGGTCTCAATTTTCTCCTGGGACCTGTCTCTGGCTACTCTGGCAGCTTCTTTCACTTCCTGGAACTTCTCTGCAAACTGAACATGGAGAACAGTATTAAGGTTTTTATTCACCTGACACATGACTGATATTCAGAACCCACCTTTGTCATTTTGCATCTATTTTAAGTTAAAAAAATTCTTACAAACGCAAAAGAAAAAAAAGAAATCATTTGAGATTAAAAAGAAACTAATAGAATTTAACAATATTGGTCAAGGTCAGACATGAATCAATTTCTAGACTCCTGGGTTAGTTTGATAAAATAAACAAAGCCCAAATCCTCAGATTATAGTAACTAATACAAAAGCAACATAAGAAATTTAGCTATACCAGAGAAAGAATCCATGAAAAATATCATAATTTCTATTGAAAAGATCCAAGAGTTCTTTTCACAAATCAACGTCAAAGCAGAACAAAAAGTTAAGGGGAAAGAATTGTTCTAGATTGTCAAAGTTTAAGATAAAGTAACATGCGACATGCAGTCTCTGATAGGTTCCTGCTTTGAACAGACCAGTTATAAAAGATCTCGGGGGCCAACCGAAGAAAACAAAAGACTGGGTCTTAGATGTCATCATGGAATTATTATTAATTTTGGTACATGTGCTAGTGGTATTGTGATTGTATTGGAAATGTTCTTATTTGTTTGGAGATGAATACTAAAGTGGTAAAATGAAGGAGTGGAATGTCGTGGTTGTAATTACTTTAAAAAACATCAACAACAATAAAGTAGATGAAGAAATGTGACAAAATGCAAACACCCATTCCTCACTCAGCAAGGCGGAGGTGGTGGTGGAGGAGGAGGAGGAGGAGGAGGAGACAGGCCCTGGAGCCCAGATCTTTGAGCTGCTGTACTTCCTGCTAGCCCTGGAAGGCTTGGAACCGAAGGTTGGTCGAGAGCCTGGAGACTAAGAGCAATAGCTGCGGATGAGGGGAGCCAGCTGTCTTCTGCCCTATCCCCTCTAGAGGACTTGGTCCCCCCAGGGCACTTAAGTAGAGGGGAGCAACAGAGGCAACCTCTCCCATCCCCACCTCCTCCTGGGGACCTAGGGCCACTCACAAGATCTGCCTCAGTTGCCTCTTTTGCACAAAGGGCTGCACCGGTGGCCCCAGCAATGGATATGGCCTGACACGAGGTGGTCTGGAGAGCTGGCTGCTTAGCTGTGAGCTTGGCAGACAAGGGTGTCTCTCTGTGCTGGGAGCTGAACTCAGGCAGGAAGCCCAGGTTAATGCACAGAATAGTTGTTGTTGTTAAGTGCCGTCAAGTTGGTTCCGACCCATATCGTCCCTGTATAGGGTTTCCAAGGAGCAGCTGGTGAGCTTGAACCACCAACCTTGCAGTTCCAACCAACCTTGCAGTCTGACACATTACCCACAGCGCCACACCAGTATATCTTTGTTACTATTGTCATAAATGCAAAATATCCTCCAACAGTGAGGAAGTGGGTAAGTAAGGAGTAGGTGTACTAGCCGCTCTACTCTTTTGCTATGTTTAAACCTTTTCATAATAAAATTTACTTAAAAATCCTAGGGCAATGGTCTAAATCCCTGGGTTCTAGTCACTGACCTAGCAACTGATTTTAATTAGCAAATGCATGACTTGAGCAGAAAACATTCTGGGGTATAGAATGCTGACATTACAAAACAAGAGAGAGTTCATGGTGGTTGCTGAAAAGCAAAACCAAAAAACGAGCAAGCTGCAAGTGTACCAACTTGTATGTGTACCAACTGTGCTATGGGTCTTGCTGAGAAATGATTTCTGAGTGTAGATTGTCCTCTGAGGAGCCACACAACTCTGGCCACTTTGGTCTGCTCAGGGAAGCCTGGCTAGATACAGACATTGGTGAATCAGGCATCTTGGTCTAAGCAGAAAAAGTCACCTTTTCTGTTCCGGTCCATGTTGATCATGCAAGCCCCAGAAATAAAGCCACAGCCACTGGGCTTAATCACGTCAGAGGAGAATCACATTCTCTGTTGTTTAAAACATTCAAGGCTTAGCTGGGATGGAAAAGGTCTCTTCCCTCTTTTGGGAGCCCCTTAAGTGAACCATCTTGTAGGCTCACATACCCTCACCTGCGTGAAAAGGAAATCATGTCAAAGGCTCAGGCCTGAATTGACACTGGTAAAGCTCTTCCTCTGCCGGACAACAGCAGAACACGACTCAGGAAGTAACTATGGTAAGTACCTGGGAGTATTTTACTCCATCTTTCTGTTTCCTAAGCTCAGCTTCCAGACTAAGACAGACTAGGAAGAAAGACCTGGTGATCAACTTCAGACACTCTGCCAATGAGAACCCCATGGATCATAATCCACAGCAATCCTGTATAGGGTCAGCATGAGCTGGGGGCCAATTTGATGGTAGCTAACAACAACTGGGGAGCCCTGGTGTGGCACTGTGGGTTAATGCGTCAGACTGCAAAGCTGTTGGAACTGCAAGGTTGGTAGTTCAAGCTCACCAGCTACTCCTCAGAAACCCTCTATAGGGCCGCTATGGGTCGGAATCAACTCGATGTCACTTAACAACAACAACTGGAGTGCTGGTGTAGCAATGGGAGATAAAGCACTGGATGGTAAGGTTGGTTTGAACCACGAGGTCGGTGGTTCAAATGCACCAGCTGCTCCTTGGAAACCCTATACAGACTCGGCAGCACTTCACAACAACATCTAGAAGTTCAGCTCATTACATCTACCTGGGAACTAGAACACCCCTCAGGATTTGAACATTATCCCAGAAGAGAGGCTGTGTTGTGCATAGGGTCGCTTTGAGTCGGTACTGACTTGATGGCACCTAACAACAACAACAACAACCCTCCCCTCAAAGAATTCGTGTGCGCTTTGATTCACATCATGTCAAAATGGCAGTTTTGGTATCCTCAAGGGACCCAAATCATGTTCCTTTGAGTTTGGGGAACAAAAAACAGTTTGAATTGGGCAAGATCAGGGCTGTCAGGTGGATGAAGGAAGGCTTTTGAATGGCTTCTCATTGAACTGTCCTTGCTACCCTGGATGAATAGCAGGTGCATTGTTGTGATGAAAAAAATTCCTCAGTGCAACTTTTCTGGTCTTTTTCTCACCAGTGCAGTTTTCAATTTTTAAAAAATGTATTTATGATAAGCTTCTGTAGTCAACTGTGTCCTTTGAGAAAATCCACATTACCTCTTTGGGATTCCCCCGAAAGTCGCCATACCTTCTGAGCTGACCTCTTTGTTTTGAATTCAACTGGCCCAGAAGATCATCTTGGAAGCCACTGTTTTTTTGTTTTGTTTTTCTTGTATTTTTTTTTTTTAAGCTTTTATTGTGAATTGAGTGATAGTTTACATGGGAGAACAGCTGTTATGCATTCATTGTATCAAATTTTGTTTCATTGCAATGATTACAATCCTCTCAATGCATCATCATTCAACAATATTTACTTCTATTCCCTGTTTCTTTCTTTTTTTTTTTTTGATGTATACAAAAACACTCAGGGATATATAATTATTTAAACCCAAGTGCACATCCTGAAAGCCTGCCACCTGGCCGCCAGCACACAGCCTTTCTCTTTTCCATGAGTCTAGAGTCCTCAGCTACTCTATCTCTCCATGTCCTCTTCTCTTCCTACATCTCTGGTGTTGCTGCTTCTCTGGATAGGGTCCCGCATTCCGCTCATGCTCTTCTCCAGTGATGGTCCTAGGGTTCTCTGTTCCTGGACTGTAAGATTAACTACTC
>NW_006408674.1:7332022-7333294 GCF_000296735.1 Chrysochloris asiatica | reverse complement strand
GGTAGGGTCCTGCTCTCTGCTCTTCTCCCTTCATGGTCCCAGGGACCTCCACTCCTAGACTGAAAAGTTAATCACTCCCCTCCTTGCTACAAAACGTCTACCTTTACATTTCCAACCCTCACAATCAGTCCTGATAACAATTATTCACTATTGCATCACAAGAGACCTATCCGCATTTCATTTCATCAGCCCCGCCTAGACAGATGGATACTACTCAGTGGAAAGCCATTGTTTTGATTGGACCTTTTGTTTTGAAGGTATCCTAATGAAACTAAGACAAGTGTCTTACTGAAAGAGCTTGTCTGCAGCCATCTAATGATTGCGGAGACATGCCTAAACATGTTTTGTATGAAATAAATCCATGCATGTATGAACCCTAGTAGTAATACTTTTACTCTTGTATGTGATGACAGAGCTAAGTTTAGTACATTGAGGAAATACATTTTAACCTTTATCGTAGACCCCATGGCAGTGGTGGTGGTGTGCCGTGGAGTTGGTTCCAAGTCATAGCGACCCTGTATAGGGTTTCCAAGGCTGTAAATCTTAACAGGAGTAGAAAGCCTCATATTTCTCCCATGGAACCACTGGTAGTTTCAAACCTCTGACCTTGAGGTTAGCAGCCCAACTCGTAACCACTACGCTATCAGAGCTCCTACAGACCCCATGTTGTTATTGTTGTTGATAAGTTCTGTCGAGTTGGTTCTGACCCATAGTGACTCTGTATATGATTTCCAAGGAGCAGCTGGAAAGCTTGAATCGCCAACTCTGTGGCTCAAATCGACCTTGCAATCCAGCACGTTAACCTGCAGGGCTCCGTTGACCCAATAGCATGAGAAATTATTGATGATTTATGAGGTAAGTATTAAAAAAAAATCTAAAATGCAAATAGAATTGAATGTTTATCAAACTTCTGCTTAAGGGGTAGAAGAGCAGTTAGTTATCTAAACTTGGGAGAAATAAAAAGAAAAATCACAAAAGTCACAGATTTGATGACATAATATAAAACTTTGGAATTTAAAAGGAAAAAAAAAAAAAGCCCAGATCAGAAGGGAAATGATAGCTTGGGGAAATACCTACAGCTAGGCTGTTGTTTTTGTTGTGTGCTGTTGAGTTGGTTCCGACTCATAGCGACCCTGTATAGGACTCTTGATGTGGGCTAATCATCGGAAGGCCAATGATTCAAGATTACCAGTCGCTCCTCGGAAACCCTATACAGGGTCACTATGGGTTGGAACTGACTCAATGGTACTTAACAACAACAACAACATAGGG
>NW_006408674.1:7314012-7327612 GCF_000296735.1 Chrysochloris asiatica | reverse complement strand
TGCATAGTAGAACCCTCCGGGGGTGGGGGTAGGGTGTCCACTAGCTCAGGCACCCCCTCTAGCCACCAGAATGGAGGTGCACAGAAAGCAAGAGACCAATGAACAGATACACACAAAAAAGAATGTCCACACCTTTATCTTGGCAGTTGTGTCAGGCGTCCATGACTGTTCTGATCCTTCCCCTGTTCGGTCTCACCCAAGATGGTCACTGAGGGAGTAGCTGAGTACCTTGGATTAGAAAGCATGGATTTCTTGATTCTGGTACAAATTCCCCTGGCTGTAAGCCTTCCCACTTTCTAAATATTCCTTTGTATGTGGTTCAGAGTTCTGGGACCAGCCCCTGAGTATTCCGTGTTGTTGCTGACAGAGTTCTTCACTGCACTTCCACCCAATCTGCCATCTTGTTTGTTCTCCAAGATAATGGAATTTTTAAAGGAACTTAAGTTCACCAGCTGCTCCTCAGAAACCCTTTACAGGGCCGCTATGGGTCGCAATAGACTTAATGGCACTTAAGAACAACAAGTATATTATTAAAATCTTATCTTTTTCATTATTATAGTCATTTTCTACAGTACTTAAAGTAGAAGCAATAGTCTTTCTTGATCAATATCATCATCATTTCAGAAAATGAGAGACTACTGTTTGGTTTTATTTGTGCATTTCTTTGGTCTAAGCCATTGATTCCTCAACAATGTTGGCCGTGGTTGTAGACTTGTGGCAAACACGATTCACTGTTTATTCAAAATCTATTTCTACTTTCTCCGAGTTCGACAGAACTTCACATTTGTTTTGGGCATACCTGGGTGATAGAGCATGGCTGGTCTCGGGGAATCATGACAATCTACTTGTCTGCTTTATTTAATTTAGTGTGTGTGTGGTGGTGGGAGGGAAAAAGAGGGTGGCCTATGAGGCAAGGCTGAGACACTGGGTCCCAAGCAGAAATCAACCAATGAAGTTCTAGGGAATCTGTTGTGACATCCTTCTTCTGCTTCCTTGTTCTAATCACGAATAGACATGTGGTGGTTTGAGCAGGTGAAGCTCATCTTATCACCAGGAGCAAAAGGGCAACAAAAGAAAAAAGAAACAAACAAAAAACCCTGAAGAACCCTCAGACCCAATATGACAGAGTCCTTTTACCAATGCCAGCAACCATCCTCCTCTGGACAAGAATAATCCTATTTGTTTAAATGCCGTAGTTAAGTTTTCTGTTAGCCCACATCATCTGAAAGAAGTACACTTAAGAATGAATTGGTATCCCCTTACCTAAAAAACAAACAAACAAACAAAAGTAGGAAACTAACTTGATGAAGGAACCAGAAAGGTCCACATTTGTACTACTGCTGAAGTAACTGAAATGGGTAGAAAGCATTTGAGTCAGTATTTGTACAGATCACCGGGCGAGGAATTATGGTGCATGGAACTCCATCCTGCATCATTCTCCCTAACAGCAGAATGTGTTTCCTTCTGTTGGTGATGAATTACATGCAGCCAAACTTAAAATAGTAGCATCTCCAGGGCTCTTTCAGTTCCTTAATGACAGAAAGAATCAAATATTAAAGACTGGCTCATTTTTATATTTGGTTCTCCCTCTTTTTGTCTCTTTCCTAATAAGCTCTTCTTTGATCAGAACATGCATGCTTCTTAATGTTCTTCAGGAGGCTGAGGTATATGTCCTACCTCATGGGTGGACAGATGACTCCTCATTTACATCCGGGAATAACACAGCTTCTGTTATTTTTGAGAAGCGTATCTAAGGAGTGGAGTCCTGGTGTGGCGCTGTGGGTTAACATGCTCGACTGCAAAGTCAGTTTGAACCTCAAGGTTGGTGGTTCAAGCTCATTAGTTGCTCCTCGGAAACCCTATGCAGGATCACTGTGGGTCGGAACTGACTCTACCGCACTTAACAACATCTAAGAAGCAGAAAGTTTCCCTGTGATACTTTTTGGATTGTGGTGTGAAGTGGCTCTTATAATGGGAGCAGTTAGCTCAAGGTATCTCTTTTCTTTCTAGGGGGTAGGAACAGAACTGTGTATAAAGTGTTCTGATATGAAACCTGTCCACACTAGAGTTCCTTTTTCTAGCCTAGTTATAGTGTTTGATTACCAATTCCCCTCACAAGTCTGTGGGTGGCTGCTCTGTGCATTCAGGAATATTTAGCCACAGCTGTTCCCTTCAGCACACTCCTTGGGAATCCTTGAGCCCAAGTTCCTCTTTGCCAGCTAATTGCCACTTGTCGGGACTGCCAGCCTCACTTCACGGTAATTTCTCCATGTGTGGTTAATTGCTCCCTTCAAAAGGAAGGGGAAAAGTTGATTGGAAACATTTTGAACAAAGGAGACATCTGAGGGCCTGTTTGATAAGTCTTTGTGACACTGACAGGTTACAGGGGCAGAGCAGAGACTTCAGCACTGCTGGAGGCTGAGTGACTCAGGAAGTCGGGGTACGCCTCCTTAATGAGGGGACATTTTCTTCTGTCTGGAAAAAGCAAAGTGACCATGCTCGGAAGCAGGAACGGATTGGGGTCTTGTCAGTTCTCATAGGCACAGAGACTTGAACAGGTCCTGGTTTTGGTTTGAGTTCTGTTTTAGATCATTTTCATATAACATTTCCCTTTTCCTCCTCCCTAGCTACTTTGATTTTTGCTTTAAACATGGAAGAAACTGTTCTAGGCAGCTGTAAGTAATTTTCTCAGCCCTTAGTGGGATCAGGAGCCCATGACCTGAGGGCAGTCCAGTCAGGACCCTGCCTCTCATGGAAGCTTCTTCATCTCATCCTTCCAAACTCAGAGGGTTGGAACGTGGAGACCTCTGGAAGTGGGGTTGGGAAGGGACACTTGGCAGGGATGGGGATTCTCCAAACCACCCCCTTTCCCACCAGACGCATCTTTAGGAGGGAAAAGACGTGAGGTTCTAGTTAATCATTTCTTCAATAAATCACTGCCATACTTGCTCCTGCTACAGAGATACATTCTCTCTGAGCTCATCACACCTGTTCTCTGTCCCATTTCAGACAATGGCATCCACCGGTCATCATTGTCCTAGAGTCTGCTCCTCACACCCACACACTGAGTTCTGTCACTATATGCATTTTAAAACTCTCCAATTCTTACTCACACCCTCATCCTCTCTAGTCTGTACTAAAATAATACAATCTTCCTTGCTGCCAGGAAAATCTAGCTAAACTATAAATCTGATCATTTTCCTCAGGGGTCACCAGATGAAGTTCAGAAACCCTGGCATTACATACAAGGCCCTCCAAGGGCTGGCCTCTGTCGGCTTGCTCTCCCCACAAAAGCCTGGACACTGGTAACAGTGGACTGTTTGTTCACAGCTTCCCACACACATCATGCAGTTTTATTGTTTTGCTCACACTACTCCTGTTGCCTGGAAGACAGCAGAAAAGGCAAATCCTGTGGGTGTGACATCTCATTGTCCAATAAGCACAGGAGACACAGTTGTTAGGATCATCCCTGATCCCTGGGCAATAGCGAAGGACCTAGAGGGATGTTAGACATTGGGTGGGAAGGAATCCAGTTGGAAGGCTGGTGATAAGGGCATTTGAGAACTGACTATATCAGCAGGCGGCTGCGAACCTCAAGGTCAGCAGTTCGAAACTACCAGCTGTTCTGTGGGAGAAAGATGAGGCTCTCTGCTCCCGTAAACATTTACAGCCTCGGAAACCCTGTATAGGGTCGCTATGAGTCGGTTCTGACTCCATGGTACATCACCACCACCACCACCAAACAGAGTCAGAGCAAGAGAATTCCCCATGAATGATGCAACAGAATATTCTTAAAACCAGGTCCAAAGCTGCCACTCTATGGAGACCAGTCATTCTCTTTCTCCAGGTAGTCTGGTGTTTGCTGAAAAGACTCAATAACACACTGGCCAGAGTATCAGGGAGAAAGGCTGCACATGGGCTTGAAAACAGACTCATGTCCACAGCCACCCTGCCCCTGCTGAGGGCCCAACAGCAACAGTAATGAGCCCTTCTGAGCACCCAATTCTGCTCAGACAGTAACAGGAATAAACTAAGATTAAGGACTAAGAAGCTTCAATAAAAAGGGACACAAAGAGAAGGGTAGTGCAAAACTGAGAGGTTAACTAAAATATGGGGAAAGAGACACAAAATATAAGAGCAAACAACTATTTCAAACACAAATTGCATGGAGGTTTTAGGACCCAGAAAATGGTATGAGAGAGGATGTTGAAGCTATCACTAGAACATTTTGGATTTTCCAGGTTTCTAAAGCAATAGACACCTATCTGAAAGCAACATGGAATGCAGACAATGGATAGTTTGTGGGGAGTTCTCAATTAGGGAGCTCATTTGTGATTGGGTGTAGGACTGGATCTGTGGGCTGGGGGCCTCCTTAGAGGTGTGTACCTAGGCTGCACACACATGCACCTAGGCTGCACAAGCAAGTGATGCAAATGAGCAGTCTCCTCTCAAGGTGGATTCCTGACTCACCTTAATTACCTCATCTCTGAAAAATATCTGGTATACACAGTGGTCCCAAATAGCCATGTCTGTACTTAGTGATCCTGTCTTCCCAGCCACAAAGAACTTCCTGACTAAAGTTGAGCTGGAATTCTAGGAATCTGGAATTTTGAAGAAGACTTAAAATATTTACTGATGAAGATCAAAGAGCACAGCCTTCGGTATGGATTACATATCAATGTAAAGAAAACAAAAATCCTCACCACTAGACCAATAAGCAACATTCTTATCAATGGAGAAGAGATTGAAGTTGTCATTCTTCTTGGATCAACTATCAACACTCATGGAAGCAGCAGTCAAGAAATCAAACGACGTAAAGCATTGGGCAAATCTGCTGCACAAGACCTTTTTCAAGTGTTGAAGAGCAAAGATGTCAGCTTGAGGACTAAGGTACGTCTGACCCAAGCCATGGTATAATAACCTCTTATGCCTGCGAAAGCTGGACAGTGAATAAGGAAGATCATAGAAGAATTGATGCTTTTGAGTTGTGGTGTTGGAGGAGAATATTGAAAGTGTCATGGACTGCCAAAAGAACCAAGAGATCTGTGTTGGAAAAAGTGCAGCCAGAGTGCTCCTTGGAGGCCAAGATAGCCAAACTTCATCTCTCATACTTCGGACATATTGTCAGGAGGGACCAGTCACTGGAGAAGGATATCATGTTTGGTAAGGTAGGGGATCAGAGTAAAAGTGGAAGACCCCTAACAAGATGGATTGGCCAAATGGCAGCATCAATGGGCTCAAGTGTGGCAACAGTAGTGTGGTTGGTTCAGGACCGGGAAGTGTTTCGTTCTGCTGTGCATAAGGTCGCTATGAGTCGGCACCAACTTATGGCACCTAACAACAAACAACAACAACAACCTAGGGAAAAAAGCAACAAGGGTATTCACCGTGCCTAGAACGATGCTGACATAGCAGGAGCTCAGTCAAACATTTAGGGAAACTGTCTAAAGAGAAGCAGCTACTGAAGTCAAGGACCTGGAACCATCTGTCTCTGCCCTTTCCCAAGCCTGGGTGTTGAACTCTTCATTGGATTCCCTGAGACACTCTGATACCCTTCCAGAAAATTCCTCTATGTAAGACTGCCAGTCCTACTTACAACCAAAATGTTCTTCATACCTACACAGGGCTCTTCTACCACGTTAAAAAGAGGCCTGTTCTCCTAAAGCAAGCTTTCTGATTTTCAAACCCATCAGCTGGGTGAAGCCGCTCAGAGGGGTCAGTTTGTTTCCTCTGTCCTACGAATTCTCCATCTGCGCTCAGCCATATCTGTTGCCCATATCTTTCTAACCATCCATAAAGTGTGTCACAGATGTCTTTGAGAATCTAATCAAAGCTATGAACTTTCTTCCTAAGAAAAAAGCAATGCCCATAGATACCTACACACATAAACACAAACCATTGTGTGACATTTTAAGGCAGGGATGGGGAAATCATTTGGTCTGGCCCTGCCATGGCGACCTCAGTTCCAGCCAGCACATTATAGCAGACTCATTTTTAAGTTGATAATTTTGTATGGCCCACAAATGACCTTACAAATATCCAAATGGCAGAAAAAAGTTTCCTCACCCTTTAATGTTTAAGGGTTCTAGGGACTCCAAGAACTCCAGCTAGAGTGTCTCCAATGTTGATGACTGTCCGAGACAAACTGTCATCTTTTCAAAAACTTAACCAGCTGATTTCACCAAAGGTGCATTGTGTTTGGTGGCAGCAACACGGTCTCTTCCTTGGAAATTTTAAGTTAACAACCCTCCAACAACTGCCCCCTCCCCTCATATGGGAAGGTCACCTAATTCCCAGGGTCCTGAAAATCCAAATGGCCTGATTCTGGCCAAGCAGCTGCCTGTGGACCCTGATGCCGCAGAACAGAGGGAGGGGCTGACACTGGAGAAGCCACAGAAACTGGCAAAGTGCTTCCTGGTGCTACAACGGAGGCTGTGGTGCAGGGAATCCTCTCCCCAAACAACTTCTCCATTGTCAAGAAGCCTGGTATTTCCGAAAGTTGTGCCAGGTCTGGCAGCCCTGTGGTTTCATTAGGAGTGCAATCTAAGACCTGAAAGGGATCCTGCTTACTAACAACATAGCCCTCACCAGGCAGCTACTTAAGTGAAAACTGCACCCTATGTGCTGTTCCCTGTGGCTGCTGTTCCTTGTAATATGGAGAGGATCATGTTACCTTAGTCAGCTGCTGCTCGGAGGAAAATCCCAAACCGAACACCGTGTTGGCTCTGCTGTCTGCCCACTGCCCAAACTTCTGCGACGTTTTGGTGAAAGTCATATTTGGGGTGATTGTACTGTTTATGATCACCTGCAGAAAAAAAAAAAAAAAAAAAGCCCATAGAGGGAACATTTAAACCAAACTGAAGTAGACACCAAAGGATCTCCTTACAAAGTCTTCAGTGGATAAAGCTAGTACCTAAAGCATGTATCTTTCACCCAGGCTGAGTCAGATACTCAGCCATGATGAGGGGCAATTTCAGAAACTTCAAACAGGCAGGCAGTCTAAAATAAGATCTCACAAGTTATCAGTGGAAGAAATTCTCTCCTACGCAGAAAACAGTTTCTAACCTGCTATTTATTTCCCCAAAGTAGCCAGCCCTTCCTGTCTGACTACGTCGCATATTTCCTCAAGAATGGAGCCATTTACCCTTCTTTACGCATCTGGAACCCCAGTGTCCTGCTCAAACCACTTAAAATCTCCACACGCAATCAGGACCTGCTGCTTCCTAACACAGGAAGGAGAAGGTTCACTCTCATTAGGATAATTTGTAGGGGTTCACTTACAATGAGACTAATTATAAAGGTGTGAGCAGGGTGTAGGAAAACTAGCTGTCACCACTCTCAGGCCTAAAAGGACAAGGGATGGAGGTTATAGTACCCGAAAGGAGAGGGTCACGTTGAAAAGAAGGGAGACTTCTGCTGAGGGATACTGCCTGTAAATGGCGAAGTCACAGGAGACTGAATTGGGGAATGAATACTCCTGCCTCTCTCTCACAAATCACTTGTCATTGTGGCCCATGAGCCCATTGCTAGAATCTGCAGACCAGTTAGTCTTGGATGAGAGCAGAGTGAAGAAACAGAGAGAATGGATCTGAAGGCATAAAAGGTGGCATCCAGCACATGTTCATCTGTTCATTCAAGAGACATTTACTAAGCATTTACTATAGCTAGGAGTCCTGGTGTGGCGCTGTGGGTTAATGCGCCAGACTGCAAAGCCATTTGAACTGCAAGGTCAGTGGTTCAAGCTCACCAGCTGCTCCTTGGAAACCCTATACAGGATCGCTATGGGTCGGAACCGACTCGACAGCACTTAATAACAACAACATAAGCTAGGCACTCTGCAAAGATACAAAGTTGAATGACTCTAGATGACTGGTCTACAAGCTGTCCAGCATTAAGAAAAGTTAAGAGATAAAAACAAAATAACAGTAAACAATGAAAAGGAAGTAAGTGTCAGAAAGTATCAAGGGGAGGGTTTACTCGCGCAGAAATTCTTGTAAGCCCTGAAACTCTGAACATTCAAGAAAACTGTCCTTAGACATAAAGGAGTCTCTCTCTCTTTTTAATGTAATGGGGTTGGTGATATAATATGAGGGTAAGCCACAAAGTATTGCTACTAGGGTTCCAGTTTATATATGCACGGGTTTATTCCAGACAAAATATGTTGAAACATGTCTGCGATCAGTCTTAGTTTCATCAAGATGCCTTCAAAAAAAAGGGAAACAAACAAATTTTGCAAAACATCTGTTAGCTCAAAGAACTTATCTTTACATCAGTCTTTGAAGCAAGATCGAAGCTAATGAAGATTTTATGAGATGAATAGTAACCGGGAATAGATCTTGGTTTTACTAATATGATCCAGAGAGTAAAGTTTAATCAAAACAATGGCATCTGAGGCGATTCATTGGGCCAGTTAAATTGAAGGTAGCAAGGTGACTGCTTTCTACGATTCCAAAGGGGTAATCTTGATGGGATTTTCCCCAAGGATGCAGTACCATCATGAAGACTTATCATGTAAATTTTTTTTAAAAAGTGAAAACTACTTTGGTGAGAAAAAGGCCAGGAAAGTTGCACCAAGGAATTATTTTCCATCACAACAAAGCACCTGCTCATTCTTCAACATATAGCTAGGTCTGTCCTACAAGAATTTCTTTGGGAAACCTTATTCCATCCTTCTTAGAGCCCTGATGTTGCCCCTTTAAGCTTCTTTTTGTTCCCCAAACTCAAGGAACACTTAAAAGGAACACAATTTGTGTCCCTCAAGGATGCCAAAACTGCTGTTTTTAGATGATGTAAATTAAAGAGCACAGAATTCCTAGGGGAAAGGTTAGAGAGATGGAGACACTGCCTTCAGAAATGTACAGGCCTAGATTGGAGGAGATGTGGAGAAACCATAGCTTCACATTTGGATACTTTTGTTTAATAAAGGTTTCTATAATTTTGACAATCCTGGTGTGGTACTGTGAGATAAAACACTGGACTGCAAGGTCGGTTTGAACCACAAGGTTCAAACTCACCAGCCACTCCGTGGACACCTTACATAGGGTTGCTATGAGTTGGAATTAACACTAATTCTGACTTTCCTTCATACATAAATTGGGAGCACAGTGGCTCCAGACGATAAGCACTGGACTGCGAACCACAGGGTCCATAGTTCAAGCCACCAGCTGCTCCATGGGGGAAACATGAAGTTTTTCTGCTCCCTTGAAGATTCAAAGCCTTAGAACATACAGGGTCACTATGAGCTGGAACCGGATCAATAACGACACTTAGCAACAACAACATACATAAATTGCTTCCTCATCAAATATTTTTTCATGATCTAAGCATATAAAATGTGTGGTTTAGATTACTAAGTAGCAATCTAAGGAAATGCTCTAAAGAGAGAATATATTAACAATTTACTTGTTACAGCTACGTGTATACTCAATAGTCAACTCAGCTTTCCTTTTAACTGATAAAGAAAGGGGAAAAAAAGTTTTTGGATGACACAGGTCTTGTTTGTTATTGTTGTTGTTGTTAAGTGCTGTTGAGTTGGTTCTAACCCATAGTAACCCTGCATAGGGTTCCTGAGGAGCAGCCGCTGAGCTTGAACTGCAGACCTTACAGTTCAAACCAACTTTGTAGTCCAGTGCATTAACCCACAGCACCACACTAGGACTTCAACAGAAGTATAATTGTTACATACAAGAGCCTAGTGAGTTTTCTAATGATATATGAGCTCGAGAATAAATCTTAGCTTAGTTGGTAAAATAATTTTTAAATGTTAATATTAATAGCAATTACTATTTATGGGACAGTTATTGAACACTTAAGGAGCACTGGTGGTTGATAATCACAACGTTGGTGGTTCAAAACTACTAGCTGCTCCAAGGGAGAAACATGAGGCTATCTGCTCCTGTAAAGATTTACCGTCTCGGAAACCCTGTAGGGGGTTGCTCTCAGTTGGAATCGACTTTATGGCCGGGGGTTTGTCTTTCATTTTTTGAGTACCAGTTCACTTAATCCTCACAAGCATATGAAGTATGATTTACAAACTTCATCTCACAGAAAAAGAAACTGAGGTTCTGAAGGTTGAAGTAACTAATTCAAGGTAACACAGCTGGTAAGAAACAGAAGAATCCAGAGAAAAATCCCCAGGTTGTCTAATTCCCAAACCTGTATTTTTAACATCAATATTATGTTATCCACCACTAGTCTGTCATTTTGTTGCACTATGGTAGCTTGCGTGTTGCTGCCAAGACTGGAAGCTTTGCCACAGGCCATCTCAAATACGAGCAGGGTTACCCATAGAAGATAGTTTCAGAGGAAACTAAGAAAGACTAGGAAGAAGGACCTGGCAAGCTACTTCTTAAACAATTGGCCAGTGAAACACTTGTCTATTTTTTGCCAGTTTAGTTATTTTAATTTATTTTTCTGTGCTTCAGCTTTAATATTTTCTATTTGGTAATCCTGGTCATTGCTGTTTCTAATCTGTGTTAAACTCATCTCCTGAGTTCTTTATTTCAGACACTGTATTTTTGTATTCTAGAATGTTCATTTGATTAAAAAAAAAAATTCTAAGTATCTGTAGATGTTCTCTTTCCTTTTATTTATTTTGTACATTTTTCTCGATTTCCTTGAAAATATGAATCATGTTGGATTTAGCTGCTGTCATGTTGGCCTTTGACTCATGTGTTACAGAGAAGAATTGCTCCAAAGAGTTTTCTTGACTGGAATCAATGTGCCAGACTGCAAAGCCGTTTGAACTGTAAGACTGGCAGTTCAAGTTCACCAGCTGCTCCTTGGAAACCCTATACAGGGTCACTATGGGTCGGAATCAACTCAGCGGTGCTTAATGATGATGATGTATCTTTACAGAAGCACTTACTCTGCTAGGTCTGTCCTCTGCAGAGCCATTGGGTGGGTTCAAACCGACCAACCTTTAGGTGAACAGCTGACTGCATACTCCTAGTACCACCGAGGTTCCTTCATATTTACCACTGTTAGGTGCTTGTAGCAACCCTCTGTACAACAGCACAAAACACTACTCAGTCCTGGGCCATCCTCATAATTGTTGCTATACTTGAGACCATTGTTGAAGATACCGTGTCAGTCCACCTTAGTGAGAGTCGTCCTCTGTTTCACTGACCTTCTAGTTTACCAAGCATGGTGTCCTTCTCCAGGAACTGGTATCTCCTGATACCATGTCCCAAGTACAGGAGACAAAGTCTCAACATCCTCACTTCTGAGGAGCATTCTGGCTCTACTTCTCCCAAGACTGATTCTTCCGGCAGCTCATGGTATAGGTGGAGTCTTCAAGAAATTGCTGGCAAAAATTCCATTATCTTTCAATTCCATTTTTCTAAAGCTTTTTGAAGTTCCCTCATACCGAATATTTTCCCCAACACCATAGTTCAAAGGCATCCATTCTTCTTAGGTCTTCCTTACTCATTATCCAACTTTCTTATGAATATGAGATGATTGAAAATCCATGGCTTGGGTCAGGTGCAACTACCTTAGTTTTCAAAGTGGCATCTTTGCTTATTAACACTTTAAACAGGTCTTTTGCAGTAGATTTGCCCAATGCGATATGTGGTTTGGTTTCCTGACTGCTGCTTCCATTGGTGTTGACTGTGGCTCCAAGTTAAAATGAAAACCTTGGTATCTTCAGTTTATCTCTATGTTGCTTACTGGCCCAGTTGTGAAGATTTTCATTTTCTTTTTGTTGAGGTGTAATCCATACTGAAGGCTGTTGCCTTTGATCTTCATCAGTAAGTGCTTCTAGTCCTCTTTGCTTTTAGCAAGCAAGGTTGTGTCATGTGCACAACACAAGTTGCTAATGAGTCTTCCTCCAATCCTCATTCTTTTTCATATAGTCCAGCTTTTCAGACTATTTGCTCAATATACAGATTGAATATGTATGGTGAAAAGATATAACCCTGACACATACCTTTCCTGATTTTAAACCATGCAATCAGTAGCCCTTGTTCTATCTGAATGGCTGTCTTTGGTATATGCACAGGTGTCGCATGAGTACAATGAAGTGTCCTGGAAATCCCATTCTTCCCAGTCTAATAACCTTTGCTAGCTAATGAAACACAGGGAAACATCTTTCTGGTATTCTCTGCTTTCAACCAAGATCTACCTGAGAACAGCAATGATATTCCTTATTCCATATCCTCTTCTGAATCTGGCTAGAATTTCTGGCAGTTCTATATCAATGTACTGCTGCAATTGTTTTGAATGATCTTCAGCAAAATTTTACTTGCATGTGATATAAGGATATGGTTCAATAATTTTCACATTCTGTAGGATCACCTCTCTTTGGAATGGGCACAAATATGGATCTCTTCCAATCAGTTGGCCAGGTAGCTGCCTTCCAAATGTCTTGACATAGACAAGTGAGCCCCTCCGGTGTTGCATCAGTTTGTTAGAACATTTCAGTTGGTATTCCACCAGTTCCTAGAGACTTTTCTTTTTTTAAAACAATGCCTTCAGAGCAGCTTGTACTTCTTCCTTCAATACTATTGGTTCTTGAACATTTGCAACCTCTTGAAATGGTTGAAAGTTGTTTTGTTTTTGCTTTTTGGTATAGTAACTGTGGATCCATCTTCTTTTGATGCATCCTGCATTGTTCAGTATTTTGCCCATGTTGTTGTTGTTAAGTGCTGATTCATAGTGACCCTGTATTGAGTTTACGAGGAGTTGCTGGTGGGCTTGAACTTCCAATCTCATGGTTAGCAGTCCAATGCTTAGCCCATAATGTCACACCAGGATTCCATTTGCCCATAAAATCCTTCAATACTGCAACTTGATGTTTAAATGTTTTCTTATTTCAGTTTGAGAGACACTGAATGTGTTCTCTGTTGGTTTTCTAATTCCATATCCTTGCACATTTCATTGTAATTCTTTACTTTGTCTTCTCAAGCCACCTTTGAAATTTTCTGCTCAGTTCTTTGACTTCATCATTTCTTCTTTTTGCTTTAGCTATTCTATATACGAGAGCAGGTTTCAGAATCTATTCTGACATCCATTTGTTTTTTTTTTCTTCTGTCCTTCCTGTCTGTTTTATGACCTTTTAGTTTTTTTCATGTATGATGTCTTTGATGTCGCCTTGTTTGATCTTTGGTGTCTGATCTTTGGTCATTAGTGCACAATGTGTCAAATCTATTCTTGAGATGATCTCAAAGTTCATCTCAAGAAAAGAACGTGGAATATACTCACGGTTGTACGTTGAATCTTGTGGACTTGTTTTAATTTTCTTCAGCTTCAACTTGAGTTTGCATATGATCAACTGATGGTCTGTGCCATAGTTGCATTTCTGATGATACTGAGTTTCTCCATTGTCTCTTTCTACAGATTCCATTTTCTCTCTACACAGATGTAGTCAAGTTGATTCCTGTGTATTCCATTAGTTAGTGGTAACTGTGTGGTGTGGAGTCCTGACTCATAGCAGCCCTGTATAGAGCTTCTGAGGCTGTAAATCTTTACGGGAGTAGAAAGCCTCATCTTTCTCCCGCGGAGCGGCTGGTAGTTTCGAACCGCTGAACTTACGGTTCGCAGCCCGATTCGTAACCACTACGCTACCAGAGCTCCTTAGGAAGACAGCCATTAAGACCAT
>NW_006408674.1:7308479-7313912 GCF_000296735.1 Chrysochloris asiatica | reverse complement strand
CATCTTTCTCCCGCGGAGCGGCTGGTAGTTTCGAACCGCTGACCTTAAGGTTCACAGCCCGATTCGTAACCACTACGCTACCAGAGCTCCTTGTGTATTCCATTAGTTAGTGGTAACTGTGTGGTGTGGAGTCCTGACTCATAGCAGCCCTGTATAGAGCTTCTGAGGCTGTAAATCTTTATTGTTGTTGTTGTTTAGTGCAGTCAAGTCAGCTCTAACTCATAACAACCCTGTACAGGTTTTCTGAGGAGCAACTGATGGGTTTGAACCGCCAACTTTGCAGTTTAAACCAACCTAGTGGTTCAATGCTTATCCTCAGCACCACACCAGGAGCAGACATCTTTATGTTTCTCCTGCAGAGCAACTGGTAGATTCGAATTGCTCCTCTTGTGGTTAGCAGCCTAACACACAACCCTGTATGCTACCAGAGCTCTTTTCCGTTTGTATACTCACTGTTGATGTTGTTGAAAAAAAGATGTTTGCAGTGAATACACTGTTGCTCTTGCAAAATTATATCATGCAATCTTCAGTGTCATTTCTATCACCAAGACCATATTTTTGAACTACTGATCCTTCTTCTTTGTTTTCAATTTTTGCATCTTGAGTATCAATGCATCTAGATTACAAACTTGATCAACTTCAAAAGGTGAAGTTGGCAAAAATCTTTAATTTCCTCATCTCTGGCATTACTGGTTGTCACATAAATATGAATAATAGCCATTTTAACTGGTCTTTCTGGATATTATCCTATCACTGACAGCACTGTATTTCAGGATAGATCTTGAAATGTTCTTTTTAATAATGAATATGACACTATTCCTCTTCTATTTGTCATCCCTGACATAGTAAATCATATGATTGATTCAACATGTCTAATACAAGTCCATTTCAGCTCACAAATACCTAAGATATCAGTCTTATGTGTTCCATTTCATTTCTGATGTTTTTCAATTTTTCTACTTTCATTCTTCATGCATTCCACATTCCAATTACTAACGGGAGCTCGCAGCTGGTTTACTTCTCATTTTGAATTGTCACGTGAGCAAATGAAGGTTACAAAAAGCTTTGATCCATTCCTGTCGTAAAGGTCGACTCTAGTTTGAAGAGGTAGCTCTTCCCCGGCTGTATTTTGAGTGTCTTCCAACTTCAGGGCTCATCTTTTGACAGTGCTCCACTCCCATCCATATGGTTTTCAGTGGCTAACTTTTCAGAAGTGGACTGCTTCTTCCTTCCTGCATTCTGTTGGCCCACTCTCTTTGGTCTCACAAGAGAAATGTCCAATTGGTTGCCCAGAACTAATAGTCCCTCAGTGTTCTAAGTCCCACCTCTTTGCCTCCTCCCCTAAGATGCTTCTCCCACCCATGCAACTACACTGTCTACTCATCACCTCAGAATCAGAATAGACAAAAGGTCTACTCACTCTTGGAACATATGATGCTAACCTTTTAGGATTTTGCAGAGGGGTTTCCTGTGGTCTTCCTCTGACACCCTTGCTTTGTTGGGGGATCACTCTGATCCTTGTTCAGAATGATTATTTCTCCCTCTGTCACCATAACCAAGGTCTCCAGGCATTTACCAAATATAACCTACAGGATCTCACAAGCTGGAGGTCAGCCAAAGGGGAGAAAACTGGAAGCCTTCCCTTCTCCATGTGGCCCTTGCAATTCCTCAGACTGGTTCCCTGTAGGTATTGCAGGACTCTTGTTATTGTTGTTGTTAAGCGCTGTCGAGTTGGTCCGGACTCATAATGACCATGTAAAGGATTTCTGAGGAGTGGCTGGTGAACTTGAACTGCCGACTTTGTGGGTCAAACCAACCTTGCAGTCCAGCACATTAACCCACAGTGTCATACCAGGACTCCTGAAAGTTACCTTGCCCAAAGCTTGGGAACTTTCAAGATCTAGAGGAAAGGAACAAAGAGAAGAGACAAGAAGATGGGAAAGGAAAGCATCCTTTACCTCCACAACATCATCCTACAATGCCATGACTCACCCAAGGTAATTAAACCATCTCAAGAATGCAACAATAAGCCCGTCTCTACAATTAGTGGCTGTCCTCCCAAGAAATCCAGTGCACTGACCTTCACGTAAGTAGCAAACTTGACAGCTGGGCCAATCATATTGGCAAAAATGGGCAGCCCAATGAGCAAAGAGAACAATTTTAGTAACTACTAAAACATACACAATTTTTTCCCCACATATCCTCCATCTATATTCACTTCTGAATTAGTATTTCCATCTCTCTTACCCTTACCCGAAGACTTCTGTGCTCTTTGATTTACACCACATCAAAATGGCAGTGTTTTTTTGCATCCTTGAAGGATTCAAATTATGTTCCTTTTAAATGTTCTTTGAGTTTGGGGATCAAAAAGAAGTCCAAAGGGGCAAGATTAGGGTTGTAGGGTAGATGGGGTATGGTTTCCCCATGAAATTCTTGAAGGACAGCCCTTGCTACCCTCAAAGAATGACCAGGTGCATTGTCATGATGGAAACAATAATCCTTGGTATAACTTTCTGTCCTTTTTCTCAGCACACTTCTTCATAATCGACTCTGGTGATCGTCCTGTGATCTCTGAGACAATCCATTCAAGATTACCCTTTCGGGTACAAACAAACAAACAAACAACAGGCATGACTTTGTGAGCTGAGTTCTGCCTTGAATTAAACTGGCTCAGTAATGCCCCTCAGGAACTGCTGTTTTGAGCAGACTTTTTTTTTTTATAAAGGCACTCGGGAGTCCTGGTGTGGCACTGTGGGTTAATGTGTCACACTGCAAAGTCCTTTCAACTGCAAGGTCGGTGGTTCAAGCTCACCAGCTGCTCCTCAGAAACCCTATACAGGTGCCTATTTGATGGCACTTCGCAACAACAACAATGAAACAAGACAAGAGTATTATTGAGAGAACATGTCTGCAGCCATCCACTGACTGAAACAACATGTTATATTTGGAATAGATCTGTGCATATATGAACTGGAACCCCTGTAGCAAGGCTTTTTTATTTTCTTTAATTATATATATATATTTGTTGTTGTTGCTAAATGTTGTCAAGTCAGTTCTGACCCTGTACAGGGTTTCTGAGGAGCAGCTGGTGAGTTTGACCTGCCGACCTTGAGATGAAAACTGACCTTGCAGTCCAGTGCTTATCATAGAGTACTATGTGTATTTATATACATGTATACACACACACGAAGGAGCTCTGGTAGCGTAGTGGTTACGAATCGGGCTGCGAACCTTAAGGTCAGCAGTTCGAAACTACCAGCCGCTCCGCGGGAGAAAGATGAGGCTTTCTACTCCCGTAAAGATTTACACCCTCGGAAACCCTGTACAGGGTCGCTATGGGTCGGAACCGACTCGACGGCACTTAACAACAACAACAATACACACACACGAGGGTGACTAAAAAATTATCCTCACTCTGGTTTTATTAAAATGCCCATCCACACATCCACGGCTGATGACAACATTGAGTGTGCACATAAAATGATTCTGTCGAACAGACAAGTGACAGAGGATTTTTGCAAATCAGCTATAGCTCTGCCTATGAAGTAACCCATGACAGACTTGGGTTTTGAAAAGTTTATGTAAGAAGGGTACTGGAACCACTCACAGAAGGGCATAAACAGAAGCGTTTGGACATCTGCAAACAAAATCTGGGTCAATACTTGAACGGAGGTAAAAGTTTCTTTAAAAACATCATTCCTGGTGATGAGACATGGATTCATCATCACGAGCTTGAAAGTAAACAACAGAGTATGGTATGGAAACATCCTCAATTGCCGACCAAGGAAAAGTTCAAAAGTCAATCATCAGCTGGAAAATTGATGCTTACAGTTTTCTGGGGTTCTCAAGGGCCAGTATTGGAACACTATCAGGAAAAGGGTTCAAAAACCAACGGTGCTCATTACAGTGAGATGCTCACTGAAGAGCTCTTTGACTGCTATCCAAGACTGTGCTGGTCTTGCATGATAATGCACGTCCACACACTTCTGCCCACACAGTTGACCATCATTCTGAGCTGTGAAAGCATCCTCCCTGGAGTCCTGATCTTGCTCCTCCATTGGTATTTTCACCTCTTTGGTTCCTTAAAAGCAGCACTTGATCTACCTCTGAAGAAGAAGTGAAGACAGCAGTACATTTGTGACTCACAGTTCAGCCTAAAATACTCTAAAATAAGGGAATACAAAAGCTTGTTGACAGATGGACAACATGTATTGAAAAGCAAGGAGATTATGTGTAAAAGTGATGTATTTATCTTTTCTAAAAGTTAATTAAAATAAATTCTGCAGTCAGAGTGCAGATAATTTTCTTTTTTCTTAAGTTTTTATTGTGAGATTTACATGGGAGAACACCAGTTTTACACTCATCCGATCGTATTTTGTCTCACTGCAATGATCACAATCCCCTCCATGCATCATCAAACAACCAAAGGGTACACCACACAGGCCTGCCCCTTGGCCACCAGCACACAATCCTTCTCCCTCCCTGAGTCCAGTGTCCCCAGCCACTCCATCTGTCCATGTCATTGTCTGTCTCCATCCCTGGCATCACTGCCTCTCTGGGTAGGGTCCATTCTCGGTTCCTCTCACTTGATCTTCCCAGGAACCCCCACATTTGGGCTGCAAAATCAATCACTCTCCTCCTTTTGTCAAAAAACATCTACCTCTATATTTCCTACCCTCAGTCAGTCCTGATGGCAATCATTCACCATTGTACCACAAGAGTCTTATCCCCTTCTCCTTTCTCCAGCCCCGTCCCAACAAATTGGAAATCATTCAGTGGTGATTCTACTTTCCCCAGAGTGCGGATAATGTTTGACTCACACTCATGTGATATATATGTAGCATACATAAACATATACATCCATACACATAATAAACTCCCTGGGAGACTCAGTTATTCCATGTATATTCAACTCATAGGATTAGTTTACTGGATTAAAAGACTTGGGATCTTAGTCTCAAGGGACTACTCAATCAATTGGCATAATGCAATTCACAGAGGTAAATGTTCTACATTCAATTTTGATGAGTAGTTTCTGGCGTTTAAAAAGCTATGGCAGTCATCTAAGATACAAATACTGGTGTCTACGTACGTGAAACAAAAGAGTATAAGGAAATCAAAGGCTCAAAGAAAAGATGAGTTCATGGGACTAATGCTGTTGCTAAATGTCTTCGAGTTGGTTCTGACTCATAATGACTCTATATGGGGTTTCCGAATAGCAGCTGGTGAATTTGAGCTGCCGCCCTGGGGGCTCAAACCAACCTTGGGGTACAGTGCATTATCCCACAGTGCACCCACATGAATCACATCCTCTTCTAATCTGAGACCAGAAAAGATAGATGGTGTCCAACTATCACTACTGACCCTTCTCACCACAGACACACTAGAAGGTCCTAGTTAGAATGGGTGAAAAGTGTGGAACAAAACTCAAAT
>NW_006408674.1:7307199-7308089 GCF_000296735.1 Chrysochloris asiatica | reverse complement strand
CTTTTTTGAAGCCCCTTGTTATGAGAATGACCACATTGTAAAAGTTATAACCAATGGCACAGAACAATGTGTGTAGGAACTGTAAAAGTGGAACCTAATTCACTGCATAAATTTCCACCTAAAACACACTAGAATATTATTTTTAAAAAAGAAAAAGGAAGAGCTTTCCCTCCTCTCCTATTCTTTCAGAATTCACTCTAGATAACTATAATTGTAAATTCTTTCTCCGTCTCTTTGAAAAGTATGTAAGTCAGAGATGTTTCCTTTAAGAATCTGGGAGCCCCCCTCCCCACCACCGCAAAGCAAACCCAACCCATGAGGTCAATTTCAATTCATAGTGACCCCAACAAAAGATTCCCGAGACTCTACAAGCTAACAGCCTCAGGTTTCTCCAGCAGAGTGGCGGGTGGGTTTAAACTGCTGGTCTTTTGGTCAACGCCTAACCCAGCAGGGTTCCTTTAAAATAACATCATCAAGGAAGATTATAACCTGCCTCCCCCCACCCCCACCCAGTTTCCTGGAAGGAGATCAGCATAACTTCAAGGATCCTGCTATAAAGATACTAAAACATTATTAATTTTGTTCATTTACTCAACACATGAATATAATGAAGGGTAATATACAATCAGCTCCCGAAGCGTAGTAGTTACGAGTCAGGCTGCCAAGCTAAAGGTTAGCAATTTGAAACTACCAGCTGTTCCGCGGGAGAAAGATGAGGCATTCTGCTCCCGTAAAGATTTATAGCCTCGAAAACCCTGTGCAGGGTCGCTATGGGTCGGAACTGATTCCACGGTACTTAACAACAACAACAACAACATACACTCAGCTAGATAAAGGGTCAGATTCCTTTTTGTCTTTGCAATCTCTTTAGCAGGATTGTCTGTGGTGCC
>NW_006408674.1:7305386-7306382 GCF_000296735.1 Chrysochloris asiatica | reverse complement strand
TATTTTGGTATTTTTTATGCTTTCTGATTCCTCCAGGTAGATGTGATCAGGAGATGGGCTTCCCTTTTCACTCTTCTTCCTGAGAAACTTCAAGATGCCACTGTTGGTTGCTGTGGCAAAACTGAGCATTTAATTTTTGGCCTGTTTCCTTTTTAGTCTGCCTGTCCCACTCCACAATCCCCATTCAGGCCTTTTTCCTAGTGGTAAACAGATCAGGGCCAGCTGTGGCCGTTTTGCACTGCTGTTTGGTTTTAAGTGGAAATTGTCACTTTAAATTTTGAGGCGATCTGTGCGCATGAGTAGTAGAACCCTCCAGGTGGGGGTGGGGTGTCCACTGACTCAGGCACTCCCTCTAGTCACCAGAATGGAGGTTCACAGACAGCGAGAGACCAATGTCCACACCTTGATCTCTGTGGTTCTGTCAGGTGTCCATGGCTGCTCTGATCCTTCCCCTGCTTGGTCTCGCCCAAGATGGCATCTCTAGGAGCAGCTGAACGTCTTGCTTCTGCTACAAATTCTCCTAGTTGTAAGCCTCCCAACGTTCTAAATATTCCTTTATATGTGGTTCAGAGTTCTGGGACCATCCTCTGAGCCTGCTTGGTCGGGTATTCTGTGTTGTTGCTGATGGAGCTCCTCACTGTACTTCCACCTGATCTGCCATCTTGTTTGTTCTCCC
Source organism: Chrysochloris asiatica (assembly GCF_000296735.1). Taxonomy (NCBI): domain Eukaryota; kingdom Metazoa; phylum Chordata; class Mammalia; order Afrosoricida; family Chrysochloridae; genus Chrysochloris; species Chrysochloris asiatica. The sequence goes on along the minus strand of NW_006408674.1, from coordinate 7,305,706 downwards.
CCTACATATCATTCTTTTGAATTATTTTGCAGTTAGTTTCATTACCTTTTCATCCTCAGAAACATTTTCTGGCTCTATATCTTGGTCATTCGTTTGCGGCATTCTCTCTTGTTTCTTTGTATGAGCTAAAATTGCCTGTTGTTTTCGGAGCATTGTGGGGTTGGCAAATTAATATTAATATTTAATTGATGATTGTATGTTACTGTGTTTTCAGACTCTCACCAACTGTCTCCTCTCATTTTGCTTGTGTCAATCTGCTCTGCCAAGCCACCTTCTGTTGCCAAAGCTGCTCACAAGATGGTCAAGCCATAGCTGACCGG
>NW_006408674.1:7280402-7298091 GCF_000296735.1 Chrysochloris asiatica | reverse complement strand
ATAAGGTTTTCAGTGATGAAATATTTGGAAGTAGTTCATCACTCCTTCTTCCTAGTATGTCTTTGTCTGGAAGCTCATCTGAAACCTGTCCACCATGAGTGACCCTTCTGGTATTTAAAATACTGGTGGCATAGCTTCCAGAATCACAGCAACTCACAAGCCACCACAGCACGACAAACTGACAGATGACTGGTTCACATGCTGGCTTATGACATTTTCTTGTTATAAACACAGAACTGAATAGTTGACACAGACTATGTAACCTGTAGAAAAAAAATATGATCTGACAACAACCTTTAGAGAAAAAATGTGCTGGCCCTTGGTCATGGATATATACATGCATGTGGCAAACAAAACTATTAGGAAAAGCAAGAGAATACCACTAATTTCAAAAGTGTGGTACCCTTATTATTATAGTTTTTGGTTAGATTATTCTTATTATATGAAAAATATCACTGAGAGGTCTTAAGAATCATCTGGTCTTGTTTCCATAGCTGGATGGCTCTTAGATCTTACTCATCAGCCTGTTGGACAGTTCCTTTTTCAGACACATAGATACCATCCAAAAAATTTCAAATATCCTGTTTTTAATTGTTGTGGCTTGCTAAAGTAAAGCAGCGGAATTTGATACAAGTTCAATGTTATTTCCTTCAAGAATTAATTCATCTTTCTGGACTTGAGATCCTGAACAAGCAACACCTGCCCTAATCTAAACCCCTATGAATGTATTTTTCACCCAAGAAGTTTTGGATTTCAACAAGAGAGCCGCTAGCTCGATAACAACGTTGAAGTGGAAGTGAGCTCCAGACCTCATCTTGTAACGGAAGCCCAGTGCACCACCCTTGCTGCACGTGACTACAGAAGGTGTGGACTGTAGCCAGGTCCTTTCAGTTGCCCACCATTTGTCAACGCGAAGCCTCTTCTTTTTTCTTTCCAAGGGAACTATGTTCTACACTGATGCGATTAAGTCCCTCCGCAAGGTTCCTCTGGGGCCCTCACAATAACTGGGCATCCCTACAGACTGATGTCAACATTCTCTGGAGAGTCAACAGTCTAGTTGCTGAGAATGGTCTTCATTCTCATAGTGGAGTTGGTTCCGACTCATAGCAACCCTGTGTAGGGTTTTCGAGGCTGTAAATCTTTATGAGAGCAGAAAGCCTCATCTTTCTCCTGCGGAACGGCTGGTAGTTTTGAACTGCAAACCTTGAGGTTAGCAGCCCAACTTGTAACCACTACACTACCAGAGCTCCTTCATTCTCATAGTAGATGTGGCAAAAAGAGCAAGAGTGGTCACATTTTGAAGGGCAGACAGGAGGAACATATAATTAGGAAGAGGCCATAGGGGCTTCTGCGGTAGGAGTAAACAATGTGCTTTTTCAACCTGCTGGTTCATGCACAAGTGTTGGTTTTATTAGACAAACGGGATATTTAAACAATTAAAAATAAAGTACAAAATAACAAAATTGTGAGGGAGGCTAATGTTTTTGTGAGTGAAGTCTGTGGGACAAGGGACAACGCTGGATTGGCAGCAGCTGGACCTGAAGATTCGAATCTCAGAGGAGATGTGGGGCTCAAGCTGCCTGTGGGGTCAGCAGCAAGAAGTCAAAAGAGTGGAGGAAGTTTCCTGGGGGATGGGACACAGGAAAAAGGAGAAACTGAGGCAGGAGGCTGATTTTAAGCAGCAACCAGCAAGAACAGGTGAAGGGGTCCAAGAAGGTAGTCAGAACAGAGCAACAGGTGGGAACAAGGAGGAATGCAGTTCTGGGAGTCAAGCTTGGAGCCCCAGAATGAGGGCCCTGCTGACTTGTTAGGTAGGCAGCGGATTATTCAGCAGGATGGAAGTATTGTGGGCCTAAGTTTTCATTTGGGTCCATCTCCTAATGAACTCCACCTTCCTCCTTCATGGGTTATCTCTGAAACTTCTCTACAGAAAGAATAAAAACAGCTGCCATCTAGTCAACCCCGACTCATGGCTACCCATGTGTGTCAGAGTCAGAGTGGGACTGTGCCCATGGGCGTTATGGTGGCTGATTTTTTTTTTTTTTTTGCATATTTGGTTGAATTTGAACCTTGAATCTTTAGGCTAGCAGTTGAGTGCATGGACTGTTTGCACCACCCAGAGAAAGACTGTTGTTGTTGTTGTTGTTATGTGCCGTGGAGTCAGTTCCGACTCATAGTGACCCTGTACAAGGTTTCCGAGGCTGTCAATCTTTACAGGAGCAGAAAGCCTCATCCTTCTCCCACAGAACAGCTGGTAGTTTTGAACTGCTGATCCTGAGGATAGCAGCCCGATTCATAAACACTACGCTACCAGAGCGCCTTAGAGAACGACTACTCCCCAGCAAAAGACCCCATTCCTGCAGATCACTGGGACCAAGTGCTCATAAAAGGCATCTTGCCTGCTTCTAGGTTCTTTTTTCCTTTTTTAGCCACAGGTAGAGAGGAAAAGAAACCAACGTTCACTGAAAACCTACTATGTGCTAGGGGCCTTCCACATACCTTTTCCTTCTTAGAAAGTTGCCCTTTATTTATCCAAAAGAGGAAACTATAATGATTGGGGGGGGGGTGGTCCTTGTGTACCACTGTGGGTTAGTGAGCTGGACTGCAAGGTCGGTTTGAACCACAAGGTCGGCGGTTCAAGCTCACCAGATGCGCTTAGAAACCTTATACAGGGTCTCTATGAGCCAACAGCACTTAATAACAACAAGAACAGTGCTATGGGGAGGAAGAAGCCCTGAACATGTCCCCATTTTATGTTCCCCAAAGAAAATCTCAAACAAGTCAGAGTTTCAGATGTTGGTGTCTGCCTTTCCTGGCTACACAGCAGACGCTGCTAACTATTTGTAGAAGTGGTGACCTCTCCACTAGCTTCCAGTATAGATTTCTGGGATCCCATAAATAACTGAGAACCAAGGACAGTAGGCCCGGCCTGAGAGCCCAGGAGAAACCCTGCTGCAGACAAGTCTTGTCCACAGGCACAGCAGTTTCATAGGGAGGGTGGGGATGTGCTCAGTCTGCAAGGAAATGAAGTGCAGTGGTCACTTAGTTACCAAATGCTCTGAAATAGCGTTCCTGTAGAATGGAGTTGGCTGTTCTGTCCCAAATCTCGTCATGTATCATCATCTAGCTGTATTGCTGTGGGATGCAGGGCTCTCAGCGGTGCTCCAGGAAGTGGGGGAGTCGGGAGATGTCCTCTTGTGGTTCCCATTTGTTTGCAAGCAGGGCTGATCTTGGGCAAAGAGTTGAGGTTTGGGTCCTAAGTTCCTCCTTGGAGGTACTCCTACCCCTTCTGTGGACCCTGTGCACTTGCCACATGCCTGGAGAGATGGGTCCCGGTTTGACTGCATGACCCATCCTTTCCACACTCATTCGTGAGGTATGCTCACTCTGAACTTAGCACAGGGTAGTCAAACATGAGTCAAGCATTGTGTACAGTCCTGAATGAGCTCACTGTCTCTAGGCTGTGCATATACTGCTATGAATCGACATAAACTTCTAGAATTGGAGTCCTTGTGTGGTGCTAAGTGCTCAGCTGCTAACTGAAAGATTGGAGGTTGGCGTCCACCCAGAGACACCTTGCAAGAAAGACTTGACAGTGTACTGCTGAGAAGTCAGCTATTACAAACCCTCTGCAACACAGTTCCATTCTGACACTCTCTGTTGCTATGAGTCAGGGCTGACGCATCGGGCACTGGAAGAAAACAACAACAAAGAAGCAAGTTCTAGAGTTAGAGTAATGCTGGGTAATGCACCGCAGTGTCCCCACTCAGGTCTTCAGGCAGCATCTGTGGCCACATGCGAGCTATCTTCCCTGAGAAGACAGAATTGCCTGAGAGTTTCAAGGAGAATCTGAGTCGATTTCCTATGATGAGCAGTGCCATCCCCACACAGAGTGTGACAAATGTCTGGATGAGGCCGAGGAGTGCTGGGTCTGTGCAGGATGGCAGCTGTGAAAACTGCTGGTGGGAGTGCTTCCCGGCCCAGGAAGCTGTGTCTGCACAGTGCCACGCTTTACTCAGTGTCAGAGTCTGCTGTGACTTTTGTTCAAAACAACCTCCAAGTCTCTTTCCCAACAGCAACTTAGTGAAGCCAGTCTACGCTTCATTCAGGAGCGGTTTCCCCTTCCAGCCTGCTGTAACTGCCTGCCTTGAGACGGACAGCTGGCCCAGAAGTGCCGCTATTTAATCGTGGTCATGGGTATGATGTGGCCAGGCCAGCACAGAGAGGCGGGACCCAGGCCCTAACCTGCCCAAAGTCACCATGGCCCTCTCAGTTCAGATCAACATTTGGGACCAAAGGCCTATAACAAGTAGTGGGAGTTTCCCAACATGGTGGAAATGGCCATACTCCCTCTGCATGGGCGGTCAGCTCTGCAGACCATCTCCATCACTGGACTGTGTGAGATCTCCGATGTGTGGCTGGCGCAGGGAGCAGCAGCCCAGGCTGTTGAAACCAGTATGAGTATGGAACTCGAATAGATGCTCACGAATACAGGCAGGAGCAAGCAGAATGCACAGAGATGGCTGGGGGTGGGCAGGGCAAGCGACGAGAGCCGTGTGTAATAGGGATGACCCGATGCCAGAGTCAGTTCAGCCCACTTCGTCCTAGTCCTCCTATAGTCCATGGGCAGGAAGGCCATCTGTCTGGATTATTCCAGCAGGTCTGAAGCTGGGGAAAGGGGACACTGCAGAGAAGCAGGAAGTGGCAATAGCTGCTAGCATGCTGGGGAACACGTGGCCCTGGGGTCCTTCTCCACTCTCTGCCTGACCGTGGATCAGCTGTAGGCATAAACGCTCAGCCAGACCTGGACTGGGACTTTGAATTTGATGCTCATCAGCTCAAGGGAGGGTCCAGCAGGCCTGACGTGAGGTTGTGAGTGCTGTCCGGTGCTCTGTGCCCAGTTCTCAGGATAGAAACTGTGCCCCCCATCTCCCGGCCCCAAGTGCCAGCCACAGTAATTACACAGGAAGGCCTGTCCCTACCTTACCACACCCCGTGGTTTCTCTTCCCTCACAGGAAGTTCCTTTTTGCAGACGGACGTTCCATCAGTTTCTCTGGTGCCACAGTGGTAAAGCAGGTCCTCTGGAGGAGACTCCAGGAATCCCAGGTGGCTGAGTGACACAGGATCAGTGACCTCAGGTCCCCTGGCTCACTCTCTAAGCTCCAGAGACTCCGTAACTTGATGGATTCCCCACACTGAGCCACCAAGAACTCAGTTCGGCAGCTAGGGGCTCAGTCCACCCTCTGACACCCATGTGATTTCCTATAGCTGTCTGATTTGGCTCCAACTCCACTGCACTGTCACAACCTGAAAGATACAGTGGCTGACACTTCGACAAATTAATTACTAAAAGCCCAGCTAATAGGACTAAAAAGCACTTTCTCTAAGAAAGTAGTTTTATTTCTACTTAAGCCCAATCTAGCCTTGGCTAACTCAACTGACAAAAGTGCAAAGACTTCTGAGGATGGCAGTTGAGCTGACAGAATCTATAGATAAAAGAAAGCAGGTCATCTAGATTCACCGCCTCTCGCAGAACATCCTGGCAAGAGTCCAGATGATTCCAGCTCAAAAGCACAGAAAAATGGTCATTACCACTGTGGCATTACCATCTCTCCCAGGGGGTGGGCGTGGGGAGAAACATAAGTGTCTGTCTGCTGTGGGCCAGGCATTGTCATATTTCCTGTCTCATTTCAGAGTCACCAGAACCCTGCAATGTGTTATCACCCATTGCTTAGATGAAATAAAACAATTCCAGCATCTCTTTAGACATGCTTAACAGACCAGCTGTTATTATCTGACTATGGAAGCGGGCAACCCACTACTTGCACAACATCATGTACGGAGATGCTTCTCGCCAGCCAGAAAGAGTGGGGAGCTTGCCAGCAGTGTGAACTTGGTAAGTACCACTGCCACTGTAAGACAAGGAGGTCTGGGCTCCCCTCCCGAGAGAAGAAGGATTATAGCAACTAGAAGGAAGGAAAAGAGAGTCACTGGGCCAAGCCACCTTTATCTGCATTCTTTGAGAGCATAAAGGAGATACTCGGAGAACATAAGCTGAAAGGGAGGATTTTTCCTTATTCAACAGGAAGCCTCATCCAGGGATGAGGAACTATAGCTGGGGGGTCTTCAAGTCAAAGCTGCTCTACACCCTGTGGTTTGTGGTTGTGGGGGTCTCTGGGGAAGGGAGAAGTAGAGTTTACAACCAAGCAAGCTCGACTGCCCCACCCCAAACCCTTTTCTTCCTACTATACTACTAGTTAAGTGGTCGTTGAGTTGATTCTGACTCCCTATGTGTCAGAGGATAACTGTGCTCCACAGAGTTCTCATTGGCTAATTTTCCAGAAGTAGATCACCAGGTCTTTCCTCCAAGGCACACTTGGGTTGACCTTTGAGTTAGCAGCAGAGTGTGTTGTTAGCACCACCTGCTTCCTAGGAGTGCTTCATCCAGAAGCAGAGTAGGGCACACTGTAGGTAGGAGACAAGGAAATGGACGGCTACTATAAAGGTCCAAGTAAGATGCCCCACACAAGGGTGCTGCCTTGCGAGAAAGCAGAAGTGATGAGGTGCGATGCTTCAAAGGCACATTCATTTGACCAGTGGAAAAGGAATGATGACTCTGCCTTTTTTTTTTCAATCCATGTGACTGGGAAATGAAAACAAACAGTTGGCTTGAAGGAGAAAGAGGACTTTGGCTCCAGACTCACTGCATTTCAGGCAGCAGCAGATAATCCAAGTGAAAAGGTCAACCGGGATGAACAAAAACTGAAGACAGAAAGAGTAAGCATCAGGTCTGGTTTTTTTAGAGTCTCAGTGATGCCTCCACTGACCTCCCTATTGCATTCTGCTCCCTTAATAGGAACCCTGATGGCATAATGGATTATGAGCTGGGATGCTAACTGCAAGGTCAGCAGTTCAAATCTACCAGTCGCTCCATGGGAGAAAGATGAGGTTCCCTGCTCTCAAAGATTTACAGCCTCAGAACCAGTGTCATTATGAGTTGGAACCAACTGGGTGGCACACAACCACCCCTCCCCCCACTCTTAACAATGAGAAAAAAATATCTAGAAATGAAAGTAGCAGAAAATAAAAATAGCTATTTCAAGACATTTAATAAAATTCAACTACATGCCTCATTAACACCCAAACTAGACTATAGTATCCATTGCTGGCAAGAGTGCAATAAACTGGCATTCTCATGCACATTGGAAGAAAGGAAGCTTTGGAAAGCAAGTTGGCAGCACACACCAAGAGTCATAAAGTGTTAATATCTTGACCCGCAATGTTACTTCTAGGAATCTATTCTAAGGAAATACCCAAACTGACCACATCTGTTGAAAGAGGGTGCTCATTATCTGTAACAGCAAAAATTGGATGTTTTTGCTATTATAGATAATATCCAACCATGGGGAGAAATTAAGAATATTATAGGTCCTTTTGGAAATACTAAACAGGCACGGAAATGTTAGTTATGAAGACTATGTGGTAATAGGGAAATGTACTAATTTTTTTTTCCATTCGCCATAATTTTAAATGAAAAAATAAAATCAGGTTATGTGATTATGGAGCAGTATAATTATAACAGTAACTTCTGGGCTAACTTGGAAAAATTTGGGGTGCATTCTTTCTCCTCTATTTTTCAAGCATCTTCTACTATTCTAACGAAAATATAAATGACTGGGATTGTTGAAATCAGCTGGTTTGGGCTGTACCTTGGCTCCATCCACACTGATGATCCGATAGCTGCTTCTTGTGACATCATAGAAGTAGGAGACAGTGACGGCCTGCTTGCTGGCAGGCACCCAGTTCTTCTTGGTGCTGGGATCAATCTGGAAGACATGCGCTCGGGTGGTGAAGATGGGCTGTTCTCTGGAAAAGGAGAGATGGGCCCATGAGTTGATAGAAGGTGACTTTATGTATAATTTATCATGTATAGGCCACCTACTGCCCCAAAAGATTTTGAATAATGCATAGAGAAAGATACATATGCATGAATACAATTAAAATAAGAAAGGGAAAGCGGGAAAAAGAAGAGACATCTGTGAGTAGTCATTTTCTCCACTTAGCAGTTACCACCTAGAGGCTGCAGGGCATTGGCCTAATGAGCAATGTGCTTAAAATTCAATTCTGTTGAATGATTTTGCATCCAGTCAAACTTTCTGTTCTTTTTCTGACCTCTTGTTTTAGTATCTTGGATTATTAGGATCTTGGAACTTATTCAGTTTTGGAATTTTGCAATATATCTTTTGGGGAGTGATTCTGTAACAATTTTAAGGGCTTTGCAATCCATGTGCAACTTAGTATTTTATTTCTGTTAAGTGCTTCTCAAATTTGCATTTTATGGATGATGGGATTCTTTTATATCCGTGTGGATATGCATTTTGTCTACATTTGGGACCATTTAAGAACTTCTGAACTTGACTGAGCCTTAGAATTTTATGTTTCTAACTTATTAGCCATTTAGGGTTTACTTTCCATCCATCCACTGCCGTTGAGTCGACTCTGACTCAGCGACCCTACTGGATAGAGTAGGACTTCTCCATACGCTTTACAAGGCTGTAATTCGTTCTGGAAGCAGATGGCCTCATCTTTTTCCTGCGAAGTGGCTGTTGGGTTCAAGTCACTGGTCTCTGGCTTAGCAGCCCAACCTTTAACCCACCATTATGAGAATGCCCTTAGGATTTACTTTGTTGTTGTTGTTAAGTGCTGCTGAGTAGGGTCCAACTCATAGTGGCCCTATATAGGGGAGCTGCTGGGTGAGTTTGAACCAGTGATCTTGGTTTAAACTGACCTTGCAGTCCAGTGCTTTATCTCACAGTGCCACACCAGGACTTTACTTGTTGTTAAGTGCCATAGAGTCAGTTCCGACCCATAGCGACCCTGCAAAGGGTTTCCTGGTGAGCTTGAACTGCCAACCTTGAGGATCAAATGGACTTTGCAGTCCAGCACATTAACCCACAGTGCCGTACCTGGGCTTTACTTAGAAGTCATCAAATGCATCTCTTTAGTTTATTCTTATCTGTGTATCATTGTTGTTCTTTTTTTCACTCTATCCACTTATAACCACTTTATATGATTTTTAACCAAATTAGGACATTATGTTTCATTCTGTTTAACGGTAATTTGATTTTAAAAATAAGCAATGAGGCAGGGCAGATAAAAATTGTAATGAAATTTTTTTTTTAAGTTTTTATTGTGAATTGGGTGATAGCTTACATGGGAGAACATTAGCTTTACAGTCATCCTATTGTATTTTGTTTCATCTCTATGATTACAATCCCCTCCATGCATCATCATTCAACAGCATATGCTTCCATTCACTCTGAGGTTTTTTTGTGTTTTTTTTTATGTACACTGAAGTACTCAGGAATATACAACCATTTAAACAACCTAAGGGCAAGCCTACAAGCTTGCCGGCCCCCCCCCCCCCCCCCCCCCCCCCCCGGCCGAAAGCTGTGTGCTTTCTATGGTGATAATTCTGGCTATTCCTTTCTCTCCCCATCAAGTGTCTATTTTACAATGTTATGCAAGGGAAGCCAAGATTCAAAAGACAGCCAAGCATCTTAACATTATTCCCCCCCTTTGACCCATTCCAACCATGCCTCAATCCCTGAATCCCAGAGCCCTGTTGTTCCAAGGTTGAGCATACTTCATTATTTACCTCTGTTCCACTTAGTCCATGCGAACCTGCCTAACTGTTCTCCCAACTGCCTTGTTCTTTCATTTTCCTCCCCCTCCTTGTGTATTGCACCCCTGCCCAGCACCCAAATCTCAAAGTGGTTCTGATTTGCATCTCTCTGATGACTAATGACGTAAGTATCCTTTTGTGTTTGGTGGCTATTTGAATGTATTCTTTGGTGAAATGTCTACTCAAGTCCTTCAGCCATTTTATGATTGGGTAATCTGTCTGTCTTTTGTAAAGGTGTCAATGTTTTATATATATTTTGGCCATTAGATTCTTATCGGATATATATAGTTCCCAAAGATATTCTCCCAGTGGGGAGTTTGTGATTCCACATTTTTTGGCAAAGGCTTTTAATAATCAAAAGGTTTTCATTTGGGGGAGTTCCCCTTTTGCTGTTTGCACTTCGGTTATTATATTTCATAATCCATCATTAACAGCAAGGCCTGGCAATGTTGCCCCTACTTTTTCTTCTAAGAATTTTATGGTTTTAATTTGCACGTTTAGGGTTCTAATCCATTTTGAGTTTGTTTTTGTGTATGGAAGCTCAAGGACCCTGCATTTTTCTGCATGTGGAAATCCAATATTCCCAGCACCATTTATTAAAGAGACCCTTCTTTCCCCATCAAATGAGCTTTAGCACACTTGTCAGAACTCAGTTGACCATAGATTGTTGTTGTTAAGTGCTGTCGAGTTAGTTCCAGCCCATAGCGACTCTGCATAGGGTTTCTAAGAAGTGGCTGGTGAGCTTGAACTGTCGACCTTGTGGTTCAAATCAGCTTTGCAGTCGAGCAAGTTGACCCACAGCACCACAGATGTGTAGGTTTATTTTTGGACTCTCAATTCTATTCCATTGGTCCGTGTGTCTATTGTCATACCAGTGCCAGGCTATTTTGATTACTGTGGCTGTACGGTGTTCTTAAAATCAAGTAGTGCACCCTGCTAATTTGCTCTTCTCTTCCAGCATTCTTTTATCTTTTCAGGGCCTCTTACCATTCCCTATAAAGTTGAGGATTGGTTTTTCTATTTCTGTAAAGAAGGCTGTTGGAATCTTTATCAGGCTTGCACTGAATCTATAAATGGCATTGGGTAGTACTGACATCCTAACAATATTAAGTATTTCAATCTACGATCATAGTAGATCTTCCCACTGAATTCTTTAATTTCGTTCAGCAGAGTTTATAATTTTCATGATATAAGTCCTGGTTAGATTTATTCCTATGTATTTTATTCTATTAGATACTATTGTCAGCTTGAAGACTAAGGTGTGCCTGACCCAAGCCATGGTATTTTCAATAACCTCACATGCATGTGAAAACTGAACAGTGAATAAGGAAGACCATAGAAAAATTGATGCCTTTGAGTTATAGCGTTGGAGGAGGATGTTGAAAGTGCCATGGGCTGCCAAAAGAACCAATAGATCCGTTTTGGAAAAAGTGCAGCCAGAGTGCTTCTTGGAGGCCAGGATGGCCAAGTTTCGTCTCTCATACTCCGGACATATTGCCAGAAGGGACTAGTCGCTGGATAAGGATATCATGTTTGGTAAGGTGGAGGGTCAGAGAAAAAGAGGCAGACCCCCAGTGAGATGGATTGGCCAAGTGGCAGCATCGATGGACTCAAGCGTGGCAACAGTAGTGAGGTTGGCCCAGGATCGGGCAGTGTTTTCTTCTGCTGTGCATAAGGTCGGTATGAGTCAGTACTGACTTGATGGCACCTAACAACAACAACAAGATGTAATGGAATTTACTTCCCTAATTTCTCTTTCAGATTTTATTTGTTGTCCCTGTACTGTGAAACTTTGTGAAATTCTTCTATTAGCTCTAGAAGTTATCTTGTGAACTCTTTGGGATTTTCTACATGTAGTACCATATCATCCACGAATAGAAATAATTTTACTACTTCTTTTCCAATTCAGATACTTTTAATTTCTTTTTCTTTTTTTATTGCTTCAGTTAGGGTTTCTAATACAATATTAAATAGAATTAGTGAGAGCAGGAATGCTTGTCTTGTTCACAATTTCAGAGAGAAAGCTCTCCGCCTTTTTCTATTAAGTATAATGTTGGCTGCTGAATATGCCCTGAATTATATTGAGACATTTCCTTTCTATTCCAATCGTCTTTAGGGACTTCATCATAAAAGGGGATTGTTGTTGTTGTTGTTAAGTGCTGTCGAGTCGATTCTGACTCATAGTGACCCTGCACAGGGTATCTGAGGCTGTAAATCTTTATGCGAGCAGAAAGCCTCATCTTTCTCCCATGGAACAGCTGGTAGTTTCAAACTGCTGACCTTGCGGTTCACAGGCCGATTCATAGCCACTATGCTACCAGAGCTCCTTGGACTTTATCAAATGCTTTTTCTGCATCATAGAGATGATTATATGTTCTTTTCCTTTGTTCTACTGATATGGTATATTATGCTGTTTGATTTTCTAATGTTGAATGATCCCTACACTCTTGGAATAAGTTCCACTTGTATATCTCTTTTAATATCCTGTTGGATTCTACTCACTAGTATTTTATTGAGGATTTTGCGTCAAGTTCATAAGAGATATTGGCCTGTATTTTTACTTTTTGTGGTGTTTTCCTGATTTTGGTATCAGGATCACATTTTCTTCATTGCGTGAACTACAGAGCATTCCTTCCTTGTCCGTCTTTTAGAAGAATTTAAACAGTGTTGGTGACAATTCTTCTCTAAATGGCAGAATTCCTCAATGAAGCTGTCTGGCCCAGGAATTTTGTTGTTGTTGGGATGTTTTTGATCACTAACTTGATCTTTCCAGTTGTTCTGTGTCTGTTACGATTTTATATTTTCTCATGACTCAGTTTGGACAGGTTATGGGTTTATGAGAATTTGTCCATTTAGTTTGTTGCCATACAGTTGCTCATAATATTCTACCATAATTCTCTTCCTCTCTATAGGCTCAGTTGTAATGTCCCTCCCTTTCATTTTGGTCATTTACCTCTTTTCTTTTCTTTGTCAGTTCTAGTTAAAGGTTGTCAATTTAATTGATCTTTTCAAAGAACCATATTCTGGTTTGCTTGATTCTCTCTATTATTTTTCTGTTTTCAATTTTATTTATTTATGCTCTGATCTTTGTTACTTCCTTTTTTCACAGATAAGTTTAGGCTTATCTTTGTAGCTCCTGGAGTTGTTGAGTTAGGCTACTGATTTGATATCTTTTTTTCTTTCATCCATGGCTATAAGTTTCCCGCTAAGTACTGCCTTTGCTGCATCCCCTAACTTTTGGTCTGTTGACTTTCATTTTCATTTGACTCTAAGAAAATTTCTAATTCACTTTGGATTTCTTCCTTGCCCCACTGGTAATTTAATAGCACATGGTTTAATTACAATACATTTGTGTATTTTCCAGGGATTTTTTTCTTTCAATTATTAATTTCTAGCTTCACTCTGGAGTCCTGGTGTGGTGCTGTAGGTAAGTGCTTGACCATAAGGTCAGTTTGAACCACAAGGTCAGTGGTTCTAATTCACCAGTTGCTCCTCAGAAACCCTGTACAGGGTTGTTATGGGTCAGAACCAATTTGATGGCATTTAACAACAACAACAAACTTCATTTTGTTATGGTAAAAAATGATGCTTTTAAAATTATAGTTAAAGAAAAGCCTTACCAGGAAGGGATGGAAAGAAAAACCAAGAGCTGATATTTATTGAGTGCTTACCATATTGCTTCGCATGTGATTTCTCATGTTAGGCATCACAACAATCTTATGGGGAAGCTGCCATACGGGTGGGGAAATGGGGTTCTGAGAGGTCAGGTGACCTGTTTTGGGTCACATAATACGTTTGTTGTTGTGAAGTGCCATTGAGTCAGTTCTGACTGATAGCGATCCTACATAGGGTTTCAAAGGAGTGGCTGATGAGCTTGAACTGCCATCTTTGAGGTTCAAACCGACCTTGCAGTCCATTGCATTATCCCACAGCGCCATACTAGGACTGCATTCAAAAGTGACAGGATATGAAATTTGAAGTTAGTTCTAAGTGACACAAAAACTTCCCGTCTGACCCATTATGCTTTACTATCTTCCTATCGGAAACCCTGTACAGGGTCGCTATGGGTCGGAACCAACTCGACGGCACTTAACAACAACAACAACAACAACAACAACAACAATCTTCCTAAAGTAACAGTTGTCTGTAGCAGACTGTGATTCTGGTGTTCATGTTCTTGGGCAGCCCCCCTCCCTTTGGCTGTGGGTGGGACCTGTGACTGCCGTCTAACTAATAAAATAAGGCTAAGGTGTTGAAGATCACTTACATGATCGAGTTACATAAACTCATGCCTTGTGCATTGCTAGTGGACTCTCACAATGGACTCTTTTTTGCGGACTTTAATAAAGTAAGCTGTTATGTTGGGGAGACAGAGCCACATGGCAAGGAGATGAGGATGCCTTCTGGTCAAAAGCCAGAGAGAAACTGAGACTCTGAGTCCAACCACCCTCATGGAACTGAAATACTGCCCACAGCCTTGTGGCCTTGGAAACAGATCCTTCCACAGTCCAGTCTTCAGATGAGACCCAACCCTGACTGACACCTTGAATGCATCCCGAAGCACACAACCCAGCTAACCTGTGCCTGGGTTTCTGACCCACAAACACATACAAAGATAGGAAATATGTGTTGTTTTAAGCTGCCAATTTGTCACATTGCAGCAAATAACTATTGGCAGAAAACTTACTATATGCCAGGCAGGTTGGATATGTTCTCATTCAGTCCTCATAGCTGGGCTCTCAGTGGACCGTGTTACCATCACACTCAGGGTTGCAGGATGATTTCAGGAAAGCAGAATCACACACACACACACACACACACACACATACACAGAGAGAGAGAGAGAGAGATCCTGGTGGTGCAATGGCTAGTTATATGTTTGCCTACTAACTGAAAGGTCAGTGGTTTAAAACTAGCAGCAGTTCTGAGTGAGAAGGACCTGGTGATGTGCTCCTATGAACATGACAGCCTGGAAACCCCTCTGGGGTCAGTTTACTCTGTAGATGGGTCACTATAGTCAGTATCTACTCAATAGCACCCAATGATGGCCGATCTTTACACCTTGCTGGTTAAAATCAGAGTACGCTACAAACTTCATCCCGTGATGAAAAGCAGACTCTTACCTCACCTGGGACAGTAAAAGAACTGAAACTAGGACACAGCGGTCAATTCCTATAAGTGAGCAAATCAGTATAAATAGAAAAAGTCAAGAGATGCAGAACTTTCCAACCAACCCAGGAGGCTGTATTTCCTTCCCAGCAGAGAAGAGCTGGAGAGTGCATCAGAGAACAGAAACTACCTTCATACCCAATTTTATTTTCCTGTCTTTGGCGCTCAATGCTCAAGGAGAAGTATGTTTCAAATATACTCTCATTCCTTCTTCAGTGCTTTAAATAGAAAGCAGATGTTTCCGGATGGCAAAACGTTGCTTTAGGCAGACAATATAACCTACTGTTCCCTTGCATAGTCTTTTAGAGCTGAATAAACACCAATTGCTGTTCATTGAACACATTTTGGAACCTGACAGTAATTGTCCCCAAGAATAATTAGATATTGTGTGCAACGTATGTACGTTTGGAATATGAAAACCACTTGGCTTCATGTGAAATTACTCTGCACAGAACTGGCAGGATTAGTTTTTGCAAAAAAAAGTAATGTTTGAACTTATCATAATATTCAACTGGAAGTGCTCAGTTCCAGGTTTTTCTGACACAAACCTGCAAAACCTCACAATACTTGTGTTTCCTATTTCTATTTGGATTACTGGGAACATGGTGGCTCTGTAGGATAAGCACCAGACTGCTAACCACAAGGTCAAAAGTTCAAACCCGCCAGCTGCTCCACGGGAGAAAGGTGGGGCTTTTTGCTTCCACAAAGATTTACAGTCTCAGAAACCCTATACAGGGTTGCTATGAGTTGGAACCGACTTGACAATACTTACCAACAACAACATTTGAATTGTTGGACAATGAATAAGAGGATCATAGAAGAATAGATGCACTTGAATTATGGTGTTGCCAAAGAATATTGAAAGTACCGTGGACTGCCAGAAGAACAAACAAATCTGTCTTGGAAGAAGTGCAGACAGAATGCTGCTTGGAAGCCAGGATGGTGAGACTTTGTCTCTGATACTTTGCACATTTTATCAGGGAGGAAAAGTCCCTGGAGAAAAACATCATGCTTGGAAAAAGTGGAAGGTCAGCGAAACAGAGGAAGACCCCAACAAAGTGGGATGTCACAACGGCATCGACAGTGGGCTCAAATGTAACAGCAGTTGTGTTCTGTTGTGCATACGGTCACTATGAGCAGGAACTGACTCGACAGCACCTAACAACAACAATTTGAATGAAGCCATTCTGACTTTATTTTACAGTCATTTTAACAATGTTTTAAAGTCTCATGAAAACCAGCTGCTGCTAAGTCAACTCTGACTCATGGAGGCCCCATGTGTTGTCAGCGTAGAACTGGGTCCCACAGGGTTTTCAATGGCGGATTTTTCAAAAGCAGATCACCAGTTCATTTTTCCCCAAGTGTCTTTGGGTGGGCTCAAACCTCTGACCTTCCAGTTAACAGCTGAGCAAGTTAAACATTTGTTACACATAGGGATTCCTCCAAGTCTCATGTGGTATATTGATTAGTTTATCTGCCTTGGAATCTTGAACCCCCTCCAAACATCATCCATGCAACACCAAGAGGAAAGTCTTTGCTGGGCCTTCCCTGGCTCCTTCCCCACAGGGTCAGCTCAGATGCTGCAGAATGACCTGGGAAGGTCCCTGACCACTTGCCACAGCCCACTCACCAGACTGGCCTCAGCTGCTGTCATCACTTTTGAATCACCTGCACATTCTGCATCCACAATTTCACACCTGCCCTTCGCTCAGCCTATGCCTTCCCCCTTGGCTGGCCAGAGTCCATACCAATCCTTCAAGTCCCAAATAGCATCTTGTGAAGACTAAACTGCTCTTAGGACACAGTCCTTATATTGGGTACCAGTCTCCAGGGACCAGAAGTATGGGATAAAGAACTGGGTATAAAGATGTGGGCAGGAGCCCCTACCAGCAGCACCTTCTCTCAGCCTAGAGTCAAACTCAGGAGCAGCCTGGGGTTCTACGTTCTTACAAAAGCCCCAGAGTAAAATGATTACTATGTGCCAATGTTATGATTCCACATCTGGAACACCCAGGAAAATACGGCTAGGCATGCAATTACTAATTTTAAAAACACAATCGATACCCTTTCTATGGTGGTGATGTGCTGTGGAGTTGGTTCCAACTTGATATGACCCTGTGTAGGGTTGCTGAGGCTGTAAATGGGGGCAGAAAGCCTCATCTTTCTCCCATGGAGCAGCTGGTGGACTCGAATCACTCACTGACCTTGCAGTTAACAGCCTGGCTCATAACCCACTCCACGACCAGGGCTCCTTAGGAGTCTTGGCGTGATGCTGTGGGCTAAAGCACCGGACTACAAGGTCAGTTTGAACCACAAGGTCAACAGTTCAAACTCACCAGCTGCTCCTTGGAAACCCTAGACAGGGTCTCTGTGAATTGGAACCAATTCAATGGCACTTAATAACAAAACAACAACAATCAGGGCTCCTTAGCCTGCCTATGTTGTTAGTGCCGTCTGAAAGGACTCAGGGGCAGTGTTTCAGCACTTGTTAGACCGCAGCCCGTGGTACTGAGCTTGTTTAGCCAGAATACAGAAGTGCTGTTCCTGCAGATATGCAACTCCCTAGCCTGTCTCACTGAGCATGTTTTTCAGGAACGGTCAACAGTCAGCCCCACTGATGAGCAATTCCCTAAACTCTGTCCAGAGGCCATAGAAAACTTCCCAGAGGCTGAGCAATGAACACTATTTCAATCACCCCCCAATATCCTGCTCATCCAGACGGACAACATCTTCAATCACCCCCCCAATATCCTGCTCATCCAGATGGACAACATCTTCAATCACCCCTCAATATCCTGCTCATCCAGATGGACAACATCTTCAATCACCCCCCA